>NC_090656.1:82418339-82718339 GCF_040937935.1 Hyperolius riggenbachi
GGTAAAAGCTGGGCGCTTTGCTGGGCACTGTGCCTTGCTGGGGTAGTTTTCCATGGCTGTGGGGGCTTTTCTGGCTGCTTTGCATGCCTGGGGGGGGGGGGGGAGGGAGGGAGGGCAGCCTGCGCTATTTCCAGACCCCAGATCAGGGCGACCAGAGCGGCGGAGAGAAAAGCAGAGCAGCGCGCACACTACCCGCCCTGACCCATACACTTCACATGCGGAAGTGAGCAATGACGTCTCTTTAGCATGGAAGTGTATGCGTCTTGCGGGTCGCGTGTGCGGCGCTGCTCTGCCTCTCTTTACCTCTCCGGTCCGGGTTGTCCTGATGTGAGGTCTGGCTAGCGGCAGCGGGGGAGGGAAAGGTGAACGGCAGTTCGGTACTTGGCCGGCCACACTTAGCCAGAAAGCATTCTGGCCGGCCAAAGTCCGGAGGAACAGTGTATTTCTCACATTGGCCGCATTAGCCGGCCACTTCTAGATTTGACCGGCCAGAACCCAAAGTGGCCAGACTTCGGGTTCTGGCCGTAACATATACACTTCTAACTCAATGTGATAATACTGCTAGCAAAGACAGGCTTATGAATTAGCAGCTAAATAAAGTGTAAAGGTAATCATACATCAGGTGACTTGGCGGATCGACCATGACCATTCAATTTGATTATTATAATCTGATGAAAAATCGGGGACGCCAAGAGCATGTCCGATCGATGATGCAACCAATTTCGGGCCTCTGAGATGAGAATGGATTTAATGAGAATGTATAGTTTAAAACATATAGTTTTCAAAGTTTTAATTTTTAATCACAGATTAACCACTTCACGACTGAGGGGTTTTACCCCTTGAACACCAGAGCAATTTTCACCTTTCAGCGCTCCTTCCATTCATTCGTCTATAACTTTATTATTACTTATCACAATGAAATGAACTATATCTTGTTTTTTTCGCCACCAATTAGGCTTTCTTTAGGTGGGACATTATGCCAAGAATTATTTTATTCTAAATGTGTTTTAATGGGAAAATAGGAAAAAATGTGGGAAAAAATATTGTTCAGTTTTCGGCCATTATAGTTTTTAAATAATGCATGCTACTGTGATTAAAACCCATGAAATGTATTTGCCCATTTGTCCCGGTTATAAAACCGTTTAAATTATGTCCCTATGACAATGTTTGGCGCCAATATTTTATTTGGAAATAAAGGTGCAATTTTTTCAGTTTTGCATCTATCCCTAATTACAAGCCCGTAGTTTATAAAGTAACAGTGTTATACCCTCTTGACATAAATATTTAAAAAGTTCAGTCCCTAAGGTAACTATTTATGGGGTTTTTTTTTTTTTATTACATTTGTTTTTTATTACAAAAAAATTAATAATTGGGGAGTGTGGGGGTAATGAGTTAATTTATTGTGTAAAACTAAATGTATTTGTATATGTAAAATGCTTTAGGGTGTAGTTTTACCATTTGGCCACAAGATGGCCACAGTGAGTTTGTTTACATGCGACCTGTAAGCGTCCGTAAGGACGCTTACAGGAAGCACTACGAGGCTGGGAAAATCACAATGATCGCGCTGTTCTCAAAGAAGCAGCAGATCATTGCGGGGGCTTAGATCAATGAACGGGAATGGATTTTCCGCTCATTGATCTCCGGGCGAGTGGGCGGTGGCGTGCACAAGCGGTGGGAGCGTGTGCACGAGCGGCGGGAGCGCGGACAGCGGCGGTAACCCGGAAGGTACGGATTTCTCCGTCCCTTGGTTTTTTAGGGGGGAAAAAAAGGGACGGAGAAATTCGTACTGCGGGGGGTAAAGTGGTTAAACACTGTTTGTGGGCCGCATTAGTTGAAGTCTACATCCTGCAGACGGCTGCACGGCTCTGAAAGGTCATAGATTTCGACTTGTTCGCACGCTATGGACGATCACGCCACCCTGCAACCGCCGCAGGCTCCTCTCTCTGTCGTCTCTATGACGGCAGAGCTCTGTAAGGTGGTCAGGAGCCACTTTCATTGGTTCCTGACCGTGTGATCATCACATTGGCTAACACTGATGGACAGGGTCAGGAGCCAATGAAAGCAGCTCCTGACCAGTGCACAGAGCCCTGCCGTCGTAGAGACGGCAGAGAGAGGAGTTTGCGGCGATGAAAGAACCGCGTGACCGGCCAGAGCAGTGGATATGTGCAGCGGCCAGAGATTGCTGGTGCACAAGAGGTTAAAACCCCATTTCAGGGCTCCTGTTTTATTAAATATTAATTCAATCAATCAGCACAATATCTATTATAGTGGAAACAAGGCCTTACACATTTGCAATGCTCTAAGTTTTGTGCATTTGTGGGGAGAGAGGGACAAGTGGGTGGGGTCATGCTAAAGCTCTATGTAGAGGAAGAAACTCCAACTCTGCTGGCAGCTCTATAATTGTGCACATTTCTCCGGGTCATGTGACTAACCTTTCCAAATAGAATTCCTCTGAAACAGCTGAATAAAACAATTACTGTATATTAAATGAAACCTTGATTCAGAGTTTCATTCTTCTGTTCTGAGTGATAGCAGTAAAACAACTCTTCTATTTGCTAAACTGTGTGGTCGGGCATACCATTTAAAGAGGAACTATACTTGTTAACATGCCTTTGTCGGCCACATACTTGCCTTATGACTTCCCTCCCGCCGCATCCAAAAGCTGATGCCACTGAGAGCAGCTGAGCTGAAGTGCTATGATAGTCCGGATTCCTCAACCCATTAAAAGAAACAGCACTCTTTCTCATTCCCTCCCCCCCCCCCCCCCCCCCCCACACACACCACCATATGCTGCTCCCATTCCCTCCATTCGTTATCAGGCTGTGGGCAGCAGCACCCCGGAATATACCATGCATGGTGCATGTATGCACACAGAGGCAGAGGGAGATGCAGGGAAAAGACAAACACAAAGGAATGTGAATTGGCGGAGGAATGGCAAGGGTGCTCAGATACAGCCACACACGGTCTATTAATCAAACCAGCAGGTGTACCTTTCTAATAAGAACCATTCCTAATACATATAAAAAAAACCAAAAATACATTAAAAAAAATACATAAAAAAAACAAATAAAACAAACAAACAAACAAAACAAACAAACCACTATACATTCCCTTAAAACCAAGGATTGAACTCTTGCATGTTAGCAGGCACCAGTTTGAGTTATGCATTAGCTTATACTTTGTGGGATAAATAAAAGCTAAAGCATCCTGCTTGGCTCATTATGTAAATACACCTACAAGACGGTGCCAACAAAATGCCAGTTAGACACAGAACATGTATATTGTGCTTCTCTGCTGGCGGACTCAACGCGGTGGGAGGAGCTACAGGAGGCCGGCCTCGCCCACTGCTATGAGCCCACGCCGCTCTGAGAGCGTTCTCTGCCGCCATCACTGCTGGTGCTGCATGAATGCGCTAAGCCAGCGCGATCAGCACGGACGATACACCATCCCCAATTGGTGAGAAGCTAAAGCGGGCATGTAAGCTGAAGAAACGGCTACCACAGATCCACTGGGATATGTAAGATACAGGGGAAGTCCTCCCCTCTCCCCTCTCGTTTTGAACAAAACAGAAAGTGCTTGACACGCTGCCTTATTATGCTGCTGCAACTAACATTACTGCTATAACCTGCCTTTGTCTATCCTCATTCTTGCATTGCTGAAAGCTGCTATCTGATCTATTGCTATGCAGTGGACACTTGAACTTTCAAGCATCTCTATTGTGGCTGATATGTGGAGGTGATAATTTCATCTATATGCTATTATAAATCAAGGAAAGCTTAGGACTGTTTATGTAGGAGGAACCCCCCCCCCCCCCCCCCCGGTCGGTCTACTTACCCAGAGCTCTGTGGTTCACCAATCTATACATGCAGGGCCGGCCTTAGGTTTCACAGCGCCCTGAGCGAAGCCAGATTTGGGCGCCCCCCCCCACCCATCCTCTTCACACACACACCCATGCACGCACGCGAGCACACACACACACACACCCATATGCAATTCACCTTTTCTCTCGAGTTATCTCCTAGTAAATTTTCATCTTCGCTTTAAAATAACTTTTCAGCATTTCATAATTTTAAAAGGACTTAAAGAGAGTCTGAAGCGAGAATAAATCTCGCTTCAGACCTCATAAATAGCAGGGCACGTGTGCCCTGCTAAACTGCCGATATCCAGCGGCTTAACGGGGGTCCCCTTCACCCCAAATCCCCCTCGATACAGCCGGGGAGCGCTTCCTGTTGGGGCAGGGCTAACCGTTGCAGCCCTGCCCCACGCACGTCTGTCAACGCGTATCTCCGCCTCTCCCCCGCCCCTCTCAGTCTTCCTTCACTGAGTGGGGCGGGGGAGAGGCGGCGATGCACCGCTGATAGACGCGACTGGAGGCAGGGCTGCAGCCGTAAGCCCTGCCTCCGTCAGCGACCAAGTCTGCGACCAAGTGTCGCAGTGGGGGGTTTGGGGGTGAAGGGACCCCCGTTAAGCCGCGCTATATCGGCGGTTTAGCAGGGGCACACATGCCCCTGCTAACTCTGAGCTCTGAAGCGAGATGTATTCTCGCTTCAGAGTCTCTTTAATAGTTGTTGAAAAAGTGCTTGATTGATGGTGGCGCTTCCGCAAGTGCACTAGAGGAGACAGCGGGACCCCTGGCTGGCAGCTGCGAGCAAAGATGCGGCGTGGGACATGTCGGCTGCAAGGGGCTGGAGGAAGCCCCGGGTAAGTATATTAGGGGGCAGCATTTTAAACTTGATAATACCTTTAAGTGTATCTGGGCAGATTGCACCCCCCCCCCTCCTCTTTAGCGTGTATAGTTATACCCAACCTTTAGCATTGGGTAGATCCCCTTTTAGTGTAGATAAGCAGATTCCTTGCCCTCTTCCTCCCCCCCCCCCCCCCCCACATAGACATTTCCCCTTTTAGCATTGGTAGATCCCCTTTAGTGTAGATAAGAGCAGTTCCCCCACCCCTGTATAGGCATAAACCCCTCATTGGCAGATCCTTAGTGTAGATAAAAGTAGATAAGAGCAGATTCCCATCCCCCCCCCCCCCCCCCTGGATATAGGCATAACCCCTTCATTGGCAGATCCCTTAGTGTAGATAAAAGTAGATAAAAGCAGATTCCCAATATCATCTCCCCCCCCCCCCCCTGTATATAGGCACATTCCCCTTCACTTACTGTGCAGTCATAGTGTACCAGAAGAAGATGGCCAGTCCAGGACCAGGAGGAGTGTCACACAGTGGCTCTCGCTCCGTCACTGAATGCAGATGTGCTGGCTGCCTATGCGCAGCTCCGGTCCAGGACCAGCGTAGCCTCTGATGGGAGGGGCGGCGCTACTGTTTCACTTCAAGATAGAGGCAGTAGCAGCCGCCAGTCGCTTCCTGGTCTTCGCCCCCATCACCCCCAGCGGCATCAGGGGGCGTAGCACGGCTACTCGTACCCGCCCGCAGCCGCAGCCAGATCGTGGACGTTACGTGACGTCACAGACCCGGCGCCCAGCCGCAAAACAGGTAGATGCGGCCAGATGACCTGCGCGTATGGCGCCTACCTGGAAGCCGGCGCCCTGTGCGACCGCTCCGGTCGCACAGGTCAAAGGCCGGCCCTGTATACATGCAATTGCTTCTCTTCCAGCAGTATGATGTAGATGGATGAATGTGGAGCGTGCGTGGGATGCAGGGGCTGCAGGGTATTCCAGTCTCCAAGTGTTTTTATTGGAATCTTTTGATATGGTATGTCATTGCTGCTAATTTCTATTAATAAAGTTTTGTATGTGACAAAGTGAGGCCTGGGTTAAACTTTTTCTGGTGGAGGTTTGCAGATTCAACGCGCCACAGTTGCAGCCACTAGGGTGCGCTCTATAGGCGGTAGCAGTGTCTAGCCTAAGGACTCCTTACTGAATAGGTGCTGGCTTACTGAACAGGAAGAGCCGAGATTCAAACGCTGGTCTCCTGTGTCAGAGGCAGAGCCCTTAACTAGTATTAGAGATGTACATGAGCAGAGGGTGCAGGCAGACCCACAGAGTGACAACCGCAACCCATTAAAATTTCACACACAACACACACACACACACACACACACACACACACAAGGATTGCCAAGTGGTATACAGACTTTCATTGCAGCGGAGTATCGCTGGTTTTAAAAGTGGCAATCTGGAAATCTGACTGAAACGCCACATCTCTCTATTCTAGGTTATGGCATTTGCCACTATCAAACTGCTAAATTCTACCTGGTTGTTGTCTAGGTGAGCCAATCGCAGACGGAGACATTAAAATAAAAAAAAGGCTCTGTAGCACTTGCCGACCAGGGCTTCCTGCAATGATCGGTGCTGCTTGGGCTCTCCAGCCCGCAGCACCGATCAGGAGTGAGCCAGGGCGATCAGACTACCCCCCTTTTTTCCCCACTAGGGGGATGTCCTGCTGGGGGGGTCTGATCGCCGCCGGCTCTGTTCGTTCGGCGGGGGGGGCTCCTCAAAGCCCCCTCCGCAGCCATTTTCCGCTCTGTCCCCCTCCGGCGTTTCCCTTCCTCCTATGGGCAGCGCAGGATGGAGAACCGTCCTGCGCCGCCTACAACAGATGCTGCGAATGAGAATGCGGCGATCCCCGGCCAATCAGAGGCCGGGGATCGCCGATCTGCCTTACGGCGCTGCTGCGCAGCAGCGCCGTATGATGTAAACAGCGGGGATTTCTTCCCCGCCTGTTTACATTTGCCGGCGAGCCGCGAGCGGCGGCTCTCCGGCTGTTCACGGAGACACCCTCCGTGAACTAACATGGAAAGGCCGCTCGATCGAGCGGCCGTTTCCATGGTAACCCGCAGACGACCAGTTTACGCCAATCGGCGTTAGCTGGTCGTCAAGAGGTTAAGAGAAAATTAGAACACAAAATACACAAGCAGAGGTCTACAACCACTGTGAGTATGAATTGTGTGCACTACCTCTGAGGTAAAACAAAAACATGAACTATAAATCTGTCACAAAAAAACAAAAACAAAAACTCAACTGCAGGCAAGACAACTAACTACTCTCATAATCTAAGCCTTCCAGCATAAAGAGTTTTGCTTTCTACCACGGTCACATCCCAACACACAGCCGTTCGGATTGGTCCCTGGCTTGGCAGAGACCACATACACATACAGACATTTCTAGTCAAAGCTAAGGTAGCACCTACCTGCAGTACTATTAGCCAAACCATGCAAACTTTTAAACTATTTTAAAGAATCAAGTCATTCCTGATATAGCTTATTTTATAGAGTGCAATGCCTTAGAATAAACATACAAAATATCCCATGTTAGAAATAACTTCCCAGCAGAACACTTTTTGAAAGTTCAGTAGAGACACTGGTGTAATAAATAGAACTAAAGATCAAGAAGCATCACTAGCATCTGTTGTGCTTTAGAGGAGAGCCATATGCAACAGAAAACAAACACTACAAATGTTAAATGTTAAAAAGAGAAATCCACCTATTTCGAAGGAAAAGAAAAATAAGGAAATCCATTCAGTTGAGCTCTATAAGAATATATAGCTTGTATGTTGCAAAGATTAATGGCCAACCATTTCAGTGTGTTTAACTTTGTATGTACATTCAAAAAAAACAAAACACAGCCATACTACGGTGTTTCTAAAGGTGGCCATACACTGGTCGATTGCCATCAGATTGACCAACAGATAGATCCCTCTCTGATCGAATCTGATCAGAGAGGGATCGTATGGCTGCCTTTACTGCAGATTGTGAATCGATTTCAGCATGAAACCGATCACAATCTGTGCAACTGAGTAAAATCTTTCGCATGGACAGGATCGACGGGAACGATCGATTTCAGTCGGAAAACGATTCGTTCGGTCAATGTTTGGCAACGATTTCACAGCAGATTCGATCACAGTGATCGAATCTGCTGTATATCGGCGGGAAAATCGTTAGGTGTATGGGCCCCTTAAAAGAAGATGGTAAGTACTAGGTAGGAGTGTGAAACTTTCCTGTGAATCAATGGATTAGTTCAGGCCAACTAATCCTGAAATCAAGGCGGGAACTTATCAATGGTCTGTCTACCAAACAAAGTACTGTTGCCATGGTTGCAAAGAAGTGCCATTTAGGATTGAGCTAGTAAGGATTTTTTCCTTTAAAGCGGACCTGAACTCAGAACTTCCTCTCTGCTCTAAAAGATACGCGACAGCATAATAACCTTTGAAGGAAAAATGTCTGTGTTACAGCTGATACAAACCCTACAATAAATCTGCAGTCTACTTTCTGCTTTCACGGAAGCAGACATATTGTTAACATCCTGTGCTTTCAAATGAGCTTATCTGCCGTGGCAGTCAGCTGACACAGGGAAGAGCTCAAACTAAAACTTGTGATTAGTCACAGATGAGGGAGAATTAAACAGGCTAAACTCTCTAAATACATACAGGGTGCATTTCTCTGTTTTCCTTCTGTCCTGTGCAAGAGTTCAGGTGCACTTTAAAAACAGTACATTGCAAAATGATTCATACATCACAGATCAAGGTTTATGGCAATTTTACGGCAAAATTGGAATTTCCCACCAATGAGCTGTATTGCATTGCTGTGCTTTTGGTTGCAAATGCAATATTCTCCCAAACTATGTGATAGGGTCGAGGTAATGTACTGAGCTTGAAAATGTTGCACATGCGATAAACACCACATGCAACACTTCTAATCAGGTCCCATTTTGCAGATGCCCTAAATGGCCCTTTCTTAAAGAGTAACTGTCAGGCTGCAAAAGCTAATTTAAGCCTCTATTCTCCTGTGTTAAACAGTTTAGAAGGAAGCCAAAAAGGCAATACTGAAGTTAAAAATCTCTCTTACTTTTGATGTGTGCTGAACAGCAAGGCTGTTATTCCCAAGCTCTTAAAAGTACAAGAAGCCGCATAACATACTGCAAAGCATTCTGGGGCTGCTTCTTTCCACCTTAGGTCCTCCCCTCGGCTGCTAGTGAGAAGTTACAGGCTCAAGTTACAGCAGCTTGTAACTCAGCCCAGCTCACAGCACTGAAAAATCACGGCATATGTTCCGTTAGAGTATACTGCATGAGTCCGCTATTGTACCTAGCCACATGGCTAATTAATATTCACTGCACAGTAGTGTTGTCCGGATCATGAACCATTAGGATCTTTTTTGTGAGTCGAATCATCATTAAGCAGGGAGGACATGAGGACACAATTGGCTTCATAGGAGACAGGCAAACATGGAACCTGCCATGAGCTGTCAGGAGCATCATTCTCTGCAAATACTATATAAAAATTCTGTGAAATCCAAACGTGGACAGTGAAATGCATATGTAATGTAAGTACGGCCAATATTTAGCTACTGATATATGTGTTTTTTTTCTCTGAGACCTTCTACCTAACAGCTACTCTTTAACAAAACCTGGATCAGTCACTCTGCTATGCCAGGACACCACACCAACTGAAAAATTATTGTGCGTAGCTTTTTCCCAATACTTGTTAAAGGGAACCTAAAGTGAATGGGTTATAGAGGCTGCCATATTTATTTCCTTTTAAACAAGGCAGATTCATACACAACTTCTGATTCGTTAATCCAACACTAAAATTAGCCCCACAAGGGGAGGGAGGGAGAGATTTTTTTTTTTAATTCAGGGAAGGAATATGTCTGCAAGCAAGGCAGAGCCTACGGATTCTAAATCCTGTATTCTGGACTAATAAATGCTTTTTACATTAAAGATAAAAATAAGATACCCCCACCAACTCACCATGTTTCGGCCCCTTAATTAGAGTCTTCATCAGGGGAGAAAAGTTCCTAGTGCAAGCGTGCAATGTGCATAGTGCAAAACAGCATTACAAATACATTTCAACAAGAAAATAATAAAGTAAGAGCGATGTGCTCTCTTGCTCTGACAGCAGCCTTACTTTATTATTTTCCTGTTGAAATGTATTTGCAAACGTGTTTTGCACTATGCACATTGCACGCTTGCACTAGGCACTTTTCTCCCCTGACAAAAACTCTAACCAAGGGGCCGAAACATGTTGGGTTGGTGGGGGTATCTTCTTTTTATCTTTAACCTCTTGAGGACTGCAGGGCTAAACCCCCCTAGTGACCAGGCAATTTTTAGTTTAAAAGGCCACTGCAGCTTTAAGGCCAAGCTGCAGGGCCGCACAACATAGCACACGAGTGATTCCCCCCCCCCCTTTTCTCCCCACCAACAGAGCTCTCTGTTGGTGGGGTCTGATCGCTCCCCCCCCTGTTTATTTTTTTTTTAATAAATATTTATGTTGCTGCTTTTTTTTCAAAAAACCCTCTTCCTTTAAATCCCCTCCCTCCCTCCGTCCCTCCCTCCCCCCCAGCCGGCCAATCACGCAATCGGCTGTCATAGGCTTCTGCCTATGAGAGCCGATCGCTCTCTTGTCCCCCATGGGGACAGCCGTGTCACACGGCTGTCCCCAGTGCAGCGCTGCTGCTCATCGCAGCGCTGCACGTAGTATATAGACGGCGTGATCGCCGTCTAACAGTCTCCCGAGCGGCAGTAGCCCACCTGCGCGCGATCTCCTGCAAATGCAAGCCCCAGGACTTTCCGCCAATCGGCGTTAGGCGGTCCTGGGGCTGCCGCCGCGGCCACGCCTACTGGCGTGTAGCCGTCGGCAAGTGGTTAATATAAAAAGCATTTATTAGTCAAGAATTTAGGACCCGTAGGCTCTGCCTTGCTTGCAGACATATTCAATCCCTGAATAGAATTATATCCTGTCTCGATTTGTTCCTACATTTCTTCGTATATAAAAATTATTTTAACGATTGTATCAAAAGTCATGTTTTATATATTAGGGCTCGTTTCCACTATCGCGAATCTGCATGCGTCCAACGCATGCAGATCCGCACATGTAATACAAGTGGATGGGCCTGTTTCCACTGTAGCGTTGTTGAGGTGCGTTTTTTCAGCGTGAAAAAAACGCACAAAATAGCCAACGATTTCGCCTGCGTCGGGAATCCGTGCGAATCGCCGCTAATGTATTTAAAAGTAAAAACGCATGCGTTTGTTACATGCGTTTTTACCCGCGATTTCGCGTGCGATTTCGCACCTTTTTCAATTTTATTTAGCCCTGGCAGTGTCATGGTTAATTTCGCATGGCACCCTGCCATGCGAAATCGTATGCGAAATCGCGGGTAAAAACGCATGTGGAAACGCATCCGCATGCGTTTTTACAAGCGTCGGAATGCGGCCGAAATCGCGTCGCAACAGTGGAAACAAGCCCTAAAACTCTCCTCATGGGGCTAATTTAGTGTTAAACAAGGCATATTATCTTGGCTGCCCTGCTGATCCTCTGCCTTTATACTTTTAGCCATAGACCCTGAACAAGCATACAGATGAGATGCTTCTGACTGAAGTCTGATTGGATTAGCCGCATGCTTGTTCCTGGTGTCATTCAGACACCACTACAGCCAAAGAGATAAGCAGGACAGCCAGGCAACTGGTATTGGTTAAAAGGAAATAAATATGGAAGCCTTGCTTTAAGCTTATTTATTTAAGTATTTATATAGTGCCGACATATTACGCAGCGCTGTACAGAGTATATAGTCTTGTCACTAACTGTCCCTCAGAGGGCTCACAATCTAGTCCCTACCATAGTCATATGTATGTATCGTGTAGTGCATGCATGGTCTAGGGCCAATTTTTTTGGGGGGAAGCCAATTAACTTATCTGTATGTTTTTGGGATGTGGGAGGAAACCGGAGTGCCCGGAGGAAACCCACTCAGACACGGGGAGAACATACAAACTCCTTGCAGATGTTGACATGGCTGGGATTCGAACCGGGGACCCAGCGCTTGCAAGGCGAGAGCGCTAACCACTACGCCACCGTTACCTTTAACCAGCTGAGCGGTCTGGACGAGCTCAGCTCGTCCAGTACCGCCGGAGCCTGCCGCTCAGGCCCTGCTGGGCCGATTTGGCTCAAATAAAAAGCAGCACACGCAGCCGGCACTTTGCCAGCCGCGTGTGCTGCCTGATCGCCGCATGCAGCGGCGAAAGAGGGTCCCCCCAGCCGCCTGAGCCCAGCGTAGCCGGAACAAAAAGTTCCGGCCAGCGCTAAGGGCTGGATCGGAGGCGGCTGACGTCAGGACGTCGGCTGACGTCCATGACGTAACTCCGCTCGTCGCCATGGCGACGAGGTAAGCGAAGCACGGAAGGCCGCTCATTGCGGCCTTCCGTGTGATTTCTGGCCGCCGGAGGCGATCAGAAGATCGCCTCCGGAGCGCCCTCTAGTGGGCTTTCATGCAGCGAACTTTCAGTTGGCTGCATGAAAGTTTTTTTTTTTATTAAAAAAAAAACCCTCCCGCAGCCTCCCTGGCGATCTTAGTAGAACGCCAGGGTGGTTAAACATGCAGATCTTTACACAATAAAAATAGGTATGCAAGTCTTTTTTATCCATATCGGAGGTCTAGATTATGTGGGAGGTGGGGGATGTCACACTTGGGAAAATCTGCATCATTTTGTTCAAAAATGCATGTTGCCTCTGCATTTGTAGGAGACATTTGTGATTCTGCATAGGCTTCAATTCACTAAGTCTGTTCGATTAAAAAAAAAAAAATATCAGGGTGGTAAAATACCGCATTCAGTAATTTACACTTTTTTTTTAAATTAAGTAATTTACCGAAAATTTGCTTTACTTCACTAAGATCTGCTTGTTAAAGTTGAAGTCTCACCAGCTGTGGAGTAGGTCTATGGAGCCAGCTGTGATTCTTCTCCAAGAATTTGTCTGCATGAGCTGCTCCTGCTTCAGTCTTGTGACAGCTTTGTACGAGTAAAATAATTCCTGCATCCTTTTAGATGTGCAAGCATGGCACTGGAGGGTATAAGAATGGTAGTCACTCAATCAGGTCAATGACCGTCATATGAGGAGCTCACAAGGCTGGGCAAATACACATAGCAAAATACACCAAAGGGTCCTCTTCTGTGCATCATTATATAGATCTGCTCATCGAAAGGGATACAGAAAACACTCTTTAAATGTCTCCTCCTCCTGCGTTTTTGTGTCCCACCCAGCAGTGCATCAGATCAAATGGGGTGGGTAGCAGTATCAAGTGGCTCTTTCCATTTGCTGTCTCCATTATCTGTCCAGTTTGCTGAATGCAGATTGTTACTTGCTAGTAGGTCCAGGCTGGTCTTAAATACTGAACATTTTAGTTGTTTAACAATTTGCTGTAATCTTTGGAAATTTACATTTATTGCGGTATTTAAAAGTAAGTCAGTAATTTACCTTTCTAGTCTGTAATTTTACTTTTCAATGCGGTAACAGGCTTAGTGAATTGGTCGTTTGGCAAGCGGTTTGGTAAAATCAGCTGTTTTCTGCATTACCAAATGCAGTAATGCTTAGTGAATTGAAGCAATAGCATTCAAAAATAATTTTTATGCGCAACGCATGCTTTTTTTGTCATTAAAAACACTGGCTACTGAATAAATATGCATGCATTAAAATACACAGTAAATGCATACATTGTGTGGTAAAATGCTTGCTTTGCTACCCGCAGACACAAGCCTGGCTAGGCTTGGTTCAGAGTAGGATGTTGCGTTGTAAAGTTGCAACGCAACAAAAAAGTAATAAAAGCAGATTGAGGCTGCATTACAGTCATATTGGTATATTTTATTATAAACTCCACAGGACAAGTGCAACAAAACCACAGAATCAACTGACACGTGTCGGGCCTACAATCTGCCCTTAGTCATAGTTAACTATGACTAAGGGCAGATTTTAGGCCCGACACGTGTCAGTTGATCCTGTGGTTTTATTGCACTTGTCCTGTGGAGTTTATAATAAAATATACCAAGCTGTTTCTTCAACCATTGTCTGGCTTGTGGATCCTTCCTTATCCATGTATGAGTTTGGCTTAGCTCTCCAGATCCTGCACCAACTGGTAGAAGGCTTAAGGGGTAGAGCGTACATGAACTTTTCTTCAATTACCGTCATATACAGTAGGTAAAGCATATAGTCAATAAAAAGTATGTCACAAAGGAAGGTAGGATAGAAAGGTGCTGGAACTGCAGCTAGGGGTTCAGGGAGGGTTGCAGGGGTGCAGACCAGGTATACGGTGCAATGCAGATAGACCAGCGTGCTCAGGCACAGATAGACATCATATGCAGGCAGAGAAAAGGATGAGAAATGCCGGCACTGCTGTAAACTGCTTGTTTATTCATAACACATGGTGCAACATCGTGGATTCAATTGTATGCATATTGAGACGTAACATACCGGTTTGCTGGTAAAGCTGTGCGGTGGGTGCTGGGGGATGAGAGCCTTACGGCCGTTTCGCGCAGATGCACTTTTACGGAGGCTGCCTCCGTAGGAGCGCATCTGCGCGAAACGGCCGTAAGGCTCTCATCCCCCAGCACCCACCACACAGCTTTACCAGCAAACCGGTATGTTACGTCTCAATATGCATACAATTGAATCCACGATGTTGCACCATGTGTTATGAATAAACAAGCAGTTTACAGCAGTGCCGGCATTTCTCATCCTTTTCTCTGCCTCAATAAAAAGTATGCTTCCCTGTACCTGGTAGTATTGTGTGCGTTTAGAGGTAACACACTGCAGCAGTGTGTTACCATAACACCACACGCATAGAATTTTAAAGAGACTCTGTAACAAAATTTTCAGCCTGATTTCTTCTATCCTATAAGTTCCTATACCTGTTCTAATGTGGTCTGTCTTACTGCAGCCTTTCCTAGTTGCACAGTGGCTGTATTATCTGTTATATAATCTAATCTTCTTTCCTCTGACGGCTTTGTCGTTTTGTCGGGCTCAGGCACTCAGGAAGGAATGTGCTGCTGTTTGTGATAGGATAGAAGCTATACACACCCTCTCCACGCTCCCAGCAGGCTCTGAGTGAGTCACAGACTAAGTTCCTCTCAGCCTATCACACAATGGTAAGCAGCCATGGCTTTTGTTTGTAAACACTGCCTAAAACTGGCAATTACAAGCCAAGATTGCAGCAGGGAGTGGCAGAAACAGCACAGATGGTCCCAGGAGAACATAATGAATAGAATAGTATGTTTTTTATTGTAAGAATTTTAGAGTACAGATTCTCTTTAATTGCATTGCGGTAAGATGCATTATAAGACTTTATAATGCAGCACTGAAACGTCCTACTGTGAACCAAGCCTTAAGGTGCATACACACATCAGACTATAGTCTTTGGAAAATGAAAGATCACAGACCAATCTTACCACCCTTCATGTAGTATGAGAGCCATACTCTACATAGTCTATTCTATGGAGCTGAACTCCACATCAGAAAAAAATCTTTGCAAGATGCTGCACACCAGGGGCGGCGCCAGGGGGGTGCTCGAGCACCCCTAGAATTGTCCAAGCACCCCCAAAGCACCCCCTGGAGTGAACTGACAAGTCAGTTCACACAGCGGCAGCCCGGAGCAGCAGGCAGGGCTACGGTAAGATGGCCGCCCGAAGCCCTGTTCTGCAGACTCGAAAAGTCTGCAGTGCATGGCTTCGGGCGGCCATTTTCCCGTAGCCCTGCTCTCAGCATGCAGGTAGGAAGTCTCGTGACGTCGGGAAGGAAGAGGATCGTGGGCGCGCGGGCGCCACAAGGAGGTCGGGACAGGAGGTCGGGAAAGAAGGTCTTCTGGCTGTAGGTGAGTAAATGGGTTTTTCTTTTTTTTTTCAGGTGGTGCTGATTGTGCATATTGGGGTCATTTCTGCTACGGATTGATTGTGCATATTGGGGTCATTTCTGCTACCGATTGTGCATATTGGGGTCATTTCTGCTACCGATTGTGCATATTGGGGTCATATCTGCTACCGATTGTGCATATTGGGGTCATATCTGCTACCGATTGTGCATATTGGGGCCATATCTGCTACCGATTGTGCATATTGGGGCCATATCTGCTAACGATTGTGCATATTGGGGCCATATCTGCTACCGATTGTGCATATTGGGGTTATTGAACATGTTTTTTGTTCAAATCTGCTCACATTACGTGTATTTTCTTGAGAAAACCTGCACAATTATGTGAATTTTCTGGGGAAAGGGTCACCAAAACTTGGGCCCTCTGTCTTTGCATTGCACTTTTAAAGGGAACCCGAGGTGAGAATAATATTGAGGCTGCTATATTTATCTCCTTTTAAGTAATACCAGCTGCCTGGCTGCCGTGTTGGTCCTCTGCCTCTAATTCTTTCAACCATAGACTCTGAACAAGCATGCAGCAGGTCAGGGGTTTCTGACAATATTGTCAGAACTGACAAGATTAGCTGCATGCTTGTTTCTGGTGTAATTCAGTTCACTACTACAGCCAAATAGATCAGCAGGGCTGCAAGGCAACTAGAATTGTTTAAAAGGAAATAAATATGGCAGCCACCATATCACTCTCACCCTGGGTTCACGTTAAATTACAGTTAGCCCCGCCCTCATCCGGTCATGACCATGCCGATTTTTCGGTGCAGCGCGCTTCGCGCGCCGCAGGTTGTAGCCACTCCCAATTTTTGCCGGTGGTCAGCTTCCCCGGAAATTAGTCCAGCACCTGCATAGCACCCCCTAAAAAAATTCCTGGAGCCGCCACTGCTGCACACACAGATGCTGTACAGACACAAAAGATCAGTATCTGCAAAAGATCTGTTCCTGCCAAAAATCCATTCCTGCAAATTGCAATGATAGTCTATGAGATCTGCAGATCATCATACACACATGATTTAACTGACATTCATCTGCAGATCAGATCCACCAGGATGGATTTTCAGATCTGAGGATGATCGCTTTAGTCTCTTAGGGAATTTTCTAGACTTCAAATGTAGAATATCCCACTGGAGATCTCTAACAAAAAAGATTCCCATTAGGCGCCCATAGCGCTTCTCTCCCCATGGAGCATCCGCAAGATGCAACACTGATTTTTTGCCCAATGTCACCCAGTGATGGGGAAATGCTGAATGCTGGTGTTAGATGTTTGTGTAAACCTGGCCTTAGAAAATTGTTTACAAAATAAAAAGTAAAGTAAGCATTTTCTATTTGCAAATCTTTGACAGTAAAATCAACAGATGGAGGGGGAAAAAAAAGTAAATTAACATATTTCATGTTCCTGATAAATTCAAAACTATTTTTACGTATTCTTTCAACTACACACACTACTTTAAAAAGTATTTTCAGGGACATTTTTAATTGAACGTCAACACTAATTTAGATACATTTTAAGGGCACAGTTCCACTTCTGGGGATGTTTTATCCCCACATGTATGCTGCTCAAGTTTTTCCTCCTGGATCAAGTGTTTTTTGAAGGAAACCTGAACTGTGAGGCTTGTGGAGGCTGTAATCTTTATTTACCATTAGAAAAATACCAATAGCCAAGCTATGATGGTCTACTGGTGACAAGTATTGCATAAACACGTAGCCAGACGGGTAAAAACACCTGATCTACACGTTTCTTCTGCATCAGAGGCAAAGCATCCGCATTTGCCAGTCCGATAGCATTTTAAAGAGAACAGCTTCCGTACTCTTCTGAAGGCATTTTTTAAAAATACGCAGCAAAAGTACTTGGCCCATTTATAAATAGGAGGTAAGATTGTCAATGCTTATCCCGGTCTAGAATGATTATCTTTAGAAGGTTACTACATAACCATTTCCCTGGATTTATATAAAATCAAACAGGAAAAATTCTGCATCAATCTCAAAAATTGAATTATCAACTTTGTTGACAGATGGCATTAACAGCAACACTTTTATAGGCCAGATTATCATCTGGAGGGATGTAAAAAGTGAAAAAAAGGAAGTAATCAGAACTGGTGAGTGCAGGAGAAGAAGCATGCTTCGCTACTTCACCATAAAGCATCTAAAATATGAGAAGCTAAAGCCAATGAATACATCACCTATCAGCTGCTCTTAAACACCAGCTGAGTGCTTGTTAGCGCTCAGTAACAGCACTGGACAGGCTGCAACTTCGGGACCATCAACGATTGCGACAAAACTCCTGGCGCAGTCCCCCCCCAATGGTAAATGTCCCTCCGATGCCCAGTGCAGGTTATACATCAACTGTCCATGGACTCCACTTGCACTTTGCTGCTTTCGGGATTCCTCCATTCTGCATACACGCACGCCCCACATGGTTGCCTAGTAAGGGCGCAGGTGTGTGTGTGTGATGTCAGATGTCACACACGCACTCATGTTACTAGGCAACCACGTGGAGTGCGTGAAGGGGGAGAACGGAGGAATCCCGGAAACAGCGGAGGACAAGCAGAGGCCACGGACAGGTAATGTACAACCTGCACTAGGCACATTTAACATTCGTGCGACAGCGTCGGGGCGGCATCACAAGACAGATTTCGGATCAATTTCAGCATGAAATCGATCGGGAATTGGCCTGCAGGGTATGGTCAGCTGACAGATCTCTCTGCGACCAGATTCGATCAGAAAGAGATCTGTCTCTTGGTCGGTTCTGCCCATGATCGTTATATGTATGGCTACCTTAACTGTGCCTATGCATATCAGAACACTGATACAGAGATTTGGCCACCATGGCATAGTGCACCTCCAATCCACACTGGTACTTGTAAACCTAACATGCAATGCATTCTGCTATGCTGAAAAAGCAGGGAGGTAGACAAGAGTGGGGCTTTTCACATGGCAGGGTCATTAACAATAAAATTACAGGCAGCTATCGCCCAATTTTGCTGCTATTAGAAATTCTACTCTCTTGAAACCTTTTTTGTTAGTCAATAGATAACAGCATGGGCTGCAGGAGCTCTAGTAACCAGATCTCTGTATCTAGACATTCAAATGTAGGTACAGGAGGCAATTACACTTTAGGGTTAGTAGAGTTGACTGCAGCATTCTACATGGAAGTCCTAAGAAAGGCTAAGCTAATCACCCCGAGTTCCACTATGCACCAGAATTACTCCTTAAAGCGGACCTGAACTCTTGCACAGGAGAGAAGGAGAACACAGAAATCCACTCTGTGCCCACCCTCCAAGAAAGGCTGTCTAATTCTCGGTTCTTAGCAAGTAATGAGTTAGTGTCATTGGAACTCCTAGCTGTCTACTGAGTCTGCAGGGTTGAGACAGAATATGTAAACACAGGAGTTTAACCCTTTCTGTGCTCCCTGCAAACTAAACTGCAGCATCTCTGTAAGAGCTCTATAAGCTGTAACAAGGACATTTTTTTCTTTAAAGGTTATTATGCAGCTGCTTATCTTTTAGAGCAGAGAAGAGGCTCTAGGTTGAGGTCCGCTTTAAAGATGGCGTGGTCAAAAAAGTTGACTAAGGGCTAGTTCATACAGGCAACTGCTGATGGCTGTATAACATGTTTATTGTCCGGATTCACTGCACCCTGCATTGAGAGGAATGGCAGCATTAAGCTCAATGCTTTTACCGTCAATTGTCAGCGATTGCATTTGTGACACGGTCGATTATGCTGAGCATAGCTTCTAGCTTAGTTTAGTCCCCCTAGGGGCTCAAAAAGCCAGGAACCGATCCCAAACCTTTGTCTTCCTAGTAGCATTGAGCATTGGCTAAATGCACCACCGACAACCGGCAGTTTGAACTGGCCCTTATTCTCTATGAAATTCAAAGGTTGTAGAGAACACTCAGACTTGAAGAGAGTAGTGATTTGCTTTGCACTACAGACTTGCTTCTCATCAGGGCCACTTGTCTGTCAGTCATACTGATCTTCTAGCAACTTTAATCAGACTCACATAGCAAGTATTACCAAAGGGAAGTAAGCAGCAGAGTCATAACACCTTATCTGTATTTTCAGTGAGAGAAGGTATCCATATTGCTTGCAGCTTTCTTCCAAATTGTATTTAACAAGTATTGGCATCACATTTACCATCTCAAGTTGAATGGCCTATGTTGTTATCTTTGGCTTTACTGTATTGTACTCCCCCCCCCCCCCCCCATGGCTATCTATGCTGCAGCCACCTAGTTCTGGCTACACCTATCCCTGGCTACCTATGCTGCAGCCACCTACTACTGGCTACACCTATCCCTGGCTACAACCGATCCCTGGCTTCCTATGCTGCGGACACCTACTACTGGCTACATCTATCTCTGGCTACCTACTACTGGTTACATCTATCCCTGGCTACCTGTGCTGCGGCCACCTACTACTGGCTACACCGATCCCTGGCTACCTTTGCTGCAGCCACCTACTACTGGCTACACCGATCCCTGGCTACCTATGCTGCAGTCACCTACTATTGGCTACACCTATCCCTGACTATGCTGCCGACACCTACTACTTGCTACACCTATCTCTGGCTACCTATGCTGCGGCCACCTACTACTTGCTACACCTATCCCTGGCTACCTATGCTGCGGCCACCTACTACTGGCTACGAATAGACCAAGAAAAAACAGATCTGATTACACCACACCACTATAAGCCATTAGAAAATACATCTTTATTCATATCAAGATGACATACATCTAAAAAAAACAACCAATGAAAACACCAAATAAGCGGGTGTCACGCTCCAATAGTAAATTACATAGGAATAATACTGGTAAAATATCCTTAAGACAGATCAATTCCACTGGTAATGCAAACAGAGGACATATATGCCAAAATATAATTATATTCAAACAACTTCAAGAGGTAAAAAAGGCTAATATTGCACTAATAGTGTTCATGAAATATGCCACAATATGTCCAAAGTGATGACCAAAGTAATAAATAGGACCCAGAAATTGTGTAAAGTGAGTAAGACACAGAGAAAGTGAATAAGATATCTCCAGAGCGGAGGACTTCCCAGTCTTTATTCCTCCTTCAGGCTAGAAACCAACTAGAAGAGCTTTTCTGAGCGTTTTGTGATTTGAAAAGCTCTAGCTAATGTAATGCTATGGGTGTGATCCCACTTGAGTGATGTGATTTTAAAAAAATCCCGCATAGCATTGCATTAGCAAGAGATTTTTCAAATCACTCACGCTTACAAAGCGCTCCCTGTGGGTTTCTGGCCGTACTCTATCTCCAGCATGGAGCTATTTTCACTATTTGGCAACCCTTGCACCCCCTTAGCACAATTCTTTACTTATTCACTTTCTCTGTGTCTTACTCACTTTACACAATTTCTGGGTCCTATTTATTACTTTGGTCATCACTTTGGACATATTGTGGCATATTTCATGTACACTATTAGTGCATTGTTAGCCTTTTTTACCTCTTGAAGTTGTTTGAATATAATTATTTATATTTTGGCATATATGTCCTCTGTTTGCATTACCAGTGGAATTGATTTGTCTTAGGGATATTTTACCAGAATTATTCATATGTAATTTACTATTGGAGCGTGACACCCGCTTTTTTGGTGTTTTAATTGTTTTTAGATGTATGTCATTTTTTTTATATGAATAAAGATGTATTTTCTAATGGATTATAGTGGTGCGGTGTAATCAGATCTGCTTTTTCTTGGTCTAGTCGTATATGCGGTTCATGATCTGTTCTGCACGCTATCTATATAAATAGCAAAGTGGTGTTTGGTGCTGACCCTATTTGTTTATTTGGTGACCTACCACTGGCTACACCTATCCCTGGCTACCTACGCTGCAGCCACCTACTACTGGGGTGAGGGGCACGTTATTTAATGTAAGGGGGGGGGGGCCTGGGTCCAAATAAATGTAAAATACTGTATACCGTAATACCGTGCTTTTATAATACCGTGGAATTTCATATCGTTGCAACCCTAGCTGGGTCTTTGGGCTGGCTTCACTGGATAAGGCTGCTCAGGGAACTACAATTTTTTTTTCTTACACAGGAACACTGCAGGATTTTGATTTTAACAATGGAGGTCCACTTTAAGTTTCTCAACTTTATGTCCAAAATAGACAACTCTAGTGAACCAGGTCAGATGTGTGTGTGAGAAGTGGTATCCCCTGCTGCTGGCGTAATATGGCTATTCAACACCTGAACTGCTCAGTCCAGCAAAGCAAAAAGCAATGATTGCCCAGTACCTCAACACAATAGATGATCCATAAACAGTACAGCAGAGCAAAGAACAAAGATTGCACAGTACATCAACACAACAGATGATGAATGAAATGTTAAACATTCTGGTGCGCATGCAAAGTTGATGCAAACTAGCTGCAGCTCGAAACGACCAATCAGAATCAGCAGGAAGTGTATGAATGGCCCAAATCCAGTCTCCACTTCAACTGCATTAATCTTGCATAAAAAGGTGGAAAAATTAGCATCTCATTGTTCAAAAACACAGCAATCCATCATCTAAATCTGATCTGTGGGAACTGGATATGGTTTATTTATTTTTTGTTACTGCACATACCCATCATAATACAAAAGAATAAACGTAGTAGATCCGCTCCTGATAAACCTGCAGATGACATGCAACTAGGTACATGTATGCACATGAAGTAGAAAAACATGTATTGTGCATCAATGAAATTAAGGTGGGAGTCAAAATCCTCAATTTTGCAAAAGTGAGAGTGTAGAGCTCAACAGGCAAGGCAATAATGTAAGTGCAAGAGTTTCAATACACAACATCCAGGAGTGCGAGTGTTAAAATGCACAAAAGTAGGAGTGTAGGTGTTAAAATGGGAGAATAACTGTTAGAATGAATGACAAACTCAGAAGTGCAAAAATGAAAAAAACAAAAAGCAAACAGAAAAAAACAATTGGAACAGCAGTTTATCAGAATGTCGGCATTTAACAGGGGAAGTGGCATCCCTTGCATGGGGAGGCATTCCTGCAGAAATGCCCACTCTACCATCAGGAACGCCCCTTCCCCAGCTCTAATTGGGCAGCTGCGACTCTCCACTGCCTCTCTGCTCTGTTCTCTCAGTTGACACACAGAACCAGAGCTGCAGCATTGTGAGCCCAGGGGTCGTGGCCATGGTTTGTTTCCCCCCCCCCCCCCCCCCCCCCCCCAGGGGATGAAGACACCTTCCTTTATTCCCATCCACACTCTGTTTAGGTCTCTGCCAATGTTTGATGAATTTTTAATTGCTTTATAAAACTTAGTTCATGTTTGCATTTTAGTCATGTATTCAGTTTCTATTAAGAAAAACACATCTTTAAGGATCTCACAAAAGTGAACAAAAGAAAGTTTTGGCATTAAATAAACTCAAAATTGTTCTTGCAGTAGTTTATAGGTCTCCATCTACCCATTTACATATGCTGTTCAACTGCAATTTATTGCATAAATAAATATTTACATACACATATTTTAATGCTGCGAACATTTGTTTTGCGCTTTTCTTCTGTTGGACTCAAAGCGCTCGAGAGCTGCAGCCACTGGGATGCGTTCAAGAGGCCATCCTGCAGTGTTAGGGAGTCTTGCCTAAGGACTCCTAACTGAATAGTTACAGAGCCTAGCTATTAGTTAAAGGTCCATATTGTCAAACCATAGAAGACAAGGCCGTATAAGCACCTATAAGTTCACACTGGCACTTTAAGGTAAGCAGATCCGTGAAAATAGATCCTATTTCCGTTCAACTGAATTCATTTTGCATTTGTTTCTGTAACAACGGAAGGTACTAAAATAGCTGTCTATAGGCAACCTATTGCCCTCAGTGCGCTTTTCCCATCTTTCTCCCTCAGCCGGGGTGTTCTGATTCTCTCACTCACCCCACTGATATTTGGATAGCGCTCAGATAAAACATGGCTGTAATTGTTTATGTAGGCAGGTATACTGTGATGAGTGGATCTATACATAGAACTTTGTGGATCTGTATAAATAATTGCATCGGAAAACAGATCTCTGCACAGCTGCCTTGTCATGTTGTCGCTTTCATATAGCAAAACAAGATATAAAGCAATGAGTGAGCCAACACTCTGCTTGCCTTGCTGCAGAAGCACACACAAAAGTAGCTTTTTGCTGGCTAGAGAGGTTCTGCTTTTATAGCAGTGTGTTGTGCACATGCGTTCTCCCATTGGCTCCCATGTACTGCTTCAGCCTCTGTTTCAGTTCTGCTGGGCTTCATTGTCCAGGGAAAAAAAAATTATTGCTGCAGAAATAAACTTGCGGTCCATTCAGCGGGGCGTGCAAAACAGATCCATAGGCTAGCATTGGATCCATTAGTATCCGTTCCGTTAATGGACTGTGTTTTAGTGCCCGTGTGAACCGGCCCTAACACTGTGTGCGACTAACACCAGCTACAATAGCCTGCATATAATCATTGGTGGTGCACTAATAGTTGTAAACATTCACTGTGGCACCATACATGCAAATTTAGCAAATATTTGCCCTATTGCTCACGTAAAAATTGAAAAATCACTCACATAGAAAATGTTTGCCTCAAATATGAATTGCATAACATTATTATTCGTACTACTTTATTCTAAGCATACGTCTGGCATCATACTAGTTCATCTAAATTCAGGGAATAATTACCATTAATGAGGTGCTGAGCTGATTTGCTATTGCCGTTCCTCCATTAGATTGCCACACTCCGGGGTGGATAACCTACTAGCAGCGTGTTACAGCGTTGTGAGCAAGAGTTTATTCATAATTTGGTGGACAAGTTTGCATTTATGAACTGCCTAAACAACATTTCTGCATGCTTATTGGATTTACACCTGGACTGTCCCTACCAGATCTAGCAATTCTATCATCTATCATCCAATTGGACAGATCGCATAGGTACAAATCGCCTTTGGTTTTTCTTTAAAAATTGTGAAAACAAAAACTCAATAGTGGTTTCAAGCCAGAAGTACAAAGCACAGCTATAAATAGCAATTACACCCTGAATTTAGATGAACAAGTATGATACCGGACTTATGCTTAGAAAAGGTTTGCCTCAATTAGAATAGGCATTGCTTATTATTAATCACATCGGTCGTACTTCTTTATGCTCTGTGAGTAATTTTTCAGTCGTTTACGTGAGCCCCAAACAGCAAATATTTGCTACATTTTTTTATGGATTGTGCCACAGTGAATGTTTACAACTATTAGTAGACCACCAATGCTAGATTACATGCAGGTATTGTAGCTGGTGCTACTCACACGCAGCATTAGCCAAATATACAGCTTTTTTCTTTTTTTTAAAGAGGAACTCCCGTGAAAATAATGTAATAAAATAAGTGCTTCATTTTTACCATAATTATGTATAAATGATTTAGTCAGTGTTTGCTGGCAGATGAGGTCAGTGGAAGGAGATCCTGCTTGGTTTTTTGGCAGTTGTAAACAGCTGTTATTTCTCACAATGCAACAAGGCTCCCACAGTGTGATGTCAGCACCATGGTCGTGACATCACACTGTGGGAGAGGTTTCACCACAAAGTCAGCCATAAAGAGCCCCCTGATGATCCGATTATGAAAAGGAAAAGATTTCTCATGGGAATGGGGGTATCAGCTACTGATTTTAAGTTTAATTCTTGGTTATGGTTTCTCTTTAAGTCTTCTATGTTTCCACAATATGGACCTGAACTAATAAAATACAGTAGAGGCTTGGGTATCTGGTACCGACAGGGATCGGCTGATGCTGGATAAGTGTGCTTTCTTATTATTAAAAATAGGCCTAGCTAATACAGTACTATAATATACACCCCACTCCCCCCCCCCTTTACACACACACTCTGTATTAAAATGTTAAAGTATATAAAATGTTATATAAATATAGTAGTCGTAACTATATTCACCTTGAGAGAAACCTTCAGTCTTTAGCACTGCGGACCCTACAAAAAGCACTGTGAGTGCTGCTGGCAATTCATTCTGGTTGGTTGAGACTTCTGGTTAGTTGAATTTCAGATAACTGGACTCAACTGTATATGTATATAAATACTTATGCAATAATTTGCAGTTGGACATTTTTTTTTTACAGGTGATTTGGTTACCAAAGCTTGCACCTGCAATTACAGATTCCTAAATCAAGATTACTTACGTTTTTATCAAGAGTACCGACACTTGATATTAAAAAGTTTGAAATGCACCAAAAACGTAAAGTACGCACACACACACTGAATGCATGAATTAAATTCAAACTTAAACAGGAGCTTTACTAGCAGAGAGTTAACCCCTTATTAGCCTGCCTCATTGGCAGTACATTGTTTATAATTAGCTTATAATTAGATAATGAACAAAGGGTTAAATGAATGCACCAAGTAATTAAAAAACAACAACAACAACAACACTCAAGTCAGTGAGGCCTTCCACCAAGCCAAATAGAAAAGAATGAACAAGCAGCAGAGTTTCACTCTTTCAACAGTTCAAAGCAAAGAAGGTACAGACATAACAGAATAAACCCTAGTGGTAGTCAACAAGACTTCTTATAGCAGCTTTTACCATGTTGCATAATATTCTGCAAACTCCCACCGCTGTAAAATAGAATGTTCAAAGACTTATCTCCCCCTGCCATTCATGCCGAGAAGAGCCGGGAACAGAATTCTGGATGTCTTTTGCGTGGTTCTCCAAGGTAAAAACTTGAAGCCATGCATCTGCAAAGCTGAAAATAGTTCATGACTGGATTATGTAAAAAAATATAGTATTATGGAATAAATTTACATCTAAAAATATATAACATCTGGTGAGGAGCACCTGGTCTTAAAAAACAAAACAAAACTGTAGCTTGACCCGACAGCTCCGCAGTTGGACCCATCGCTTTGAATGGGTGCTGTACGTATCTCAAAATAGTTCTGTTTTAGAATTTTGGAAAGATGGCTCAGCTCAAAGTCGGTGTGCGACATCTAAAACTTGACTGGTCATTTCTGCACCATCTTCATCTGTCACCTGCTTCAAACTGTAGTCCTTGTGGGCCAGAACTGCGGCAATATTGAAAACAAACCCGTAAGACCAAACTAATCACCTAATCGTTCTCCAGACTTCATAGAAAACATTCAAGTTGGTCAGAGTAACGGTAGCTACATTCGTCAGGAGCAGAGCGAGTGGTGGTCTGTAGATCCTGTCTCCAATAAATAACAGACGGGAATATCTCCATACAAGGAAGGGTCAGTCATAGGATAGAGGAGTAGTAAGAACAGTACAACTCCAAGTACATAGAAAAGGAGAATCATTGTGCGCTGTGGATGGTCCAAAGCTGTAAATATGGCTGGAAATCCAATGTAGTTGCAGAAGGAATGGCAAAGTACGGGTCCTACAATGTGCCCTAAATAGAATAAAACTGTAATCAATTTGAGGAAGTTTGTCATGATGCACAAACAGTATTATGGGCTGGCAGTTATGTCCCTTAAAAAAGGGGACGATTTCTTCCCTCCAATGTTGAATGTCTACTTTAAAACATCAAGTTCTCTCTTTAAACAAACAGAACCAAAGCATATGAAATGATTGTACGACAAGTAAAGGTTAATCACACTAAATTTGTGTTCAAATGCCCAGCAAGGCAAAGTAAAAATGTAATTCAAGTCTTTGAAAATCTGGATATCTCTACCTACTACCGTGTAATCTTTTTTTCCTTTTACCCAAATTATTTGTAGGGAGAACAATTGTGCTAATCCTTTAATGGTTGAACTGGTATCTGTTTTCTCTGCTACAACACTGACTGCAGTACCAACTTTACCAAACTTAAAGAGACACTGTAACAAGAAAAATGTCCCCTGGTGGGGTACTCACCTCGGGGAAGCCACATTAGGATCCGAAGGTTTCCCCCGCCCTCCTCTGTCCCACAGGGGTCTCGCTGCAGCCCTTCAAAGCCGGCCCGACAGATCAGACAGCCTGTTCAATATTTACCTTTCCAGGCTCCAGCGGGGGCGCTGTTTCGGCTCTTCTGACGGAGATAGGAGGAAATAGCCGTTCTCCGTCGGGTCAGCTCTACTGCGCAGGCGACTTGCGCCTGCGCAGTAGAGCGGCCCGACGGAGATCGGCTATTTCCGCCTATCTCCGTGGGAAGGAGCGGATACTGCGCCTGCACTGGAGCCAAAAGGTAAATATTTACATCGCCACCTCTCCGGGAGGATTTTCGCCACCACCGTGAGACAGAGGAGGATTGGGGAAGCCTCAATAGACTCCGGAGGCTTCCCCCACCCGAGGAGAGTACCCGCTAGGGGAGGTTTTTTCGTTACAGATTTTCTTTAAAGGACAACTGTAGTGAGAAGAATATGGAAGCTGCCATATTTAATTCATTTTAACCACTAAATGACAAGCTGACTTATAAAAGTGTCCTGCTAGAGACTCTTAATGGCTCCAGGACGTTTTTACAAGTCCCACAGTGCTGCTGCCACTGTGCACGTGCATGTGCGCGCGTGTGCATTCCCGTGCACGTGAAAATAGTGGAAAAAACCCACCAAAGAAAAAAATACACCTTTATTTCCAAACACTATATTGTCACCATACTTTGTACTAGGGACATAATTAAAATCTTGTGAAAACCAGGACAAATAGGCAGATAAATGTGTGTGTTTTATGCACAGTAGCAGTGTTTATATTAAAACTATAGGGGAAGAAATTGGAGGAAGTGTATTTTTTCATTTTTTTCCCTCATTTTTCCCTTAAAAATGTATAGAAAATAAAGTAATTACTGAAAACAAATATCAAACCCAAAAAGCCCAATTGGTGGTGAAAAAAACAAGATATAGATCATTTCATTGTGATTAGTAGTGATTAAGCTATTGGCAAATGAAAGGGATGAGCACTGAAAGGTGAAAATTGCTCTTGTCCATTGGGGTAAAAAAGCCTTTGGGGTGAAGTGGTTAAACAATACCAGTTGCCTGGCAGTCTTGCTGGTCTATTTGGTTGCAGGAGTGTCTGAATAACACCAGAAACAAGCATGCAGCTAATCTTGTCAGATCTGACAATGTCAGAAACCTCTGATCTGCTGTATGCATCTTCAGCAGGGCTGCCAGGCAGCTGGTATTGTTTAAAAGGACACAAATATGGCAGCCTCCATATTTCTCTCACTACAATTGTCCTTTAAGGCTCACACACCTACCAACAATCTGTCCAACTATCTTCCAAACTGGCCTGTTCGAAGATAAGTTGGGTGTGTGTACAGCTCACAAACAACCAGATGGCCAACTGATAACAGGTTGTTTGCCAGATACAACTGGTGGATCAATCTGACCATCTATCAGGCAGGTTGGAATGTGTGTACAAGTCTTTTGAACATCTTTATTGTTTTTGAATGCAGACATGTTGTGAAGTTTGTCATTTAGCTTGCACACATAGGATTTAGGTGAGTTGCTTGTTTAGTTGGTTGGTGTGTGTGTGTGTGTGTACTTGTCAGGTAAACAACTTGGTGTGTGGTTGGTCACGTTGTGTGGTTGGTTGTGCATTAAAGAGAATCTGTAACGTCAAAACGTGCCCTGGGGGGTACTCCCCTCGGGTGGGGGAAGCCTCAGGATCCTAATGAGGCTTCCCACGCCATCCTCCGTCCCTCAGGGGTCTCACTGCAGCCCTCCGTACAGCGGTGACGTCAATATTTACCTTCCCGGCTGCTGCGCAGGCGCTCTGACGGCTGTCGGCTCCGAAGTAGGGGGAAATACCCGATCGCCGTCGGGTCTGCTCTACTGCGCAGGCGCAAGTCTCCGGCGCCTGCGCAGTAGAGCGGACCCGACTGAGATCGGGTATTTCCGTCTACTTCGGAGCCGAAAGCAGCCACAGCGGCCCCGCTGGAGCCTGCAAAGGTAAATATTGAATTGACAGGCGGGTCTGTCGGCGGCTGTTCGGAGGGCTCCTTAACCTCCCCAGCGTTCTGGACGAGCTGAGCTCGTCCAGTGATGCCGGAGGGCACCGCTCAGGCCCTGGTGGGCTGATTTGAATACATTTTTTTTGAAACACGCAGCTAGCACTTTGCTAGCTGCGTGTTTCTCCGCTGGCCGCCGCTCCGCTGCGTAATAGGCCCCCCCGGAGACCTCGTGCGCAGCCTGTTCTTCGCCATGGCGACGGGGGAAGCCCTGAAGGAAATCCGGTTCAGAACTGAATTTCCTGATGGGCATGATCGCCGGCGGCGATCGGAAGGGTGGGCGGGAATCGGAAGGGAGGGGGGTATCGTGTCAGCCAGCTGCCTCGACAAAGCAGCTAATTTGTAAACACACGATGTTAACTATGCCTGCTTCCATGAAAGCAGGAAGTAGACACTGCAGATTTATATCCGCTGTGACAGACATTTTTCTTTAAAAGTTTATTATGCTGTTGTCTATCTTTTAAAGCAGAGAGGAAGTTCTGAGAGGAGGAACGAGTGGCAATTTGGAATCCTTTAGCAAACTCATTAGAACCTTACAGTCAAAACATTAAAGTAACCTCCAGGACTTTAAATTTTGGCCACCAATCCTGCCCACCTCCTAAGCAATCCTCATACCCTAAGTGATGAGAGGAGAACTTGTTATAAACTGCTTAGCGTTGTTAGCAAGCAATGGCACAATAGACGTATAGAGGCAACAGTCTGGGTAGTTGTGTATTAGAGAATGCGTGCTCAAGCCAGGAAATATACAGGTAGCAAACAGATTAGAAGAGAGCAGGCTGGCACTTGCAGATTCCAAAGCAATAAAACAGCTTTATTTACTCCGGCTGATACATTTAAAATATGCAGTTGTCATATACAAAGTCTTGCCTACCCTGTTGTTGATGACTGTGGGGTGAGGTGGGGGGCAGTAGGGTGGCCCAACGAGCGTCTTCAGGAGGTGCGCAGAAGCCTCTGAAGACGCTCACGGAGCGAAACGGTCATTAGACAACCCTACTGCCCCCCACAGCCATCAACAACAGAGTAGGCAAGACTTTATATATGACAACTGCATATTTTAAATGCATCAGCCGGAGTAAATAAAGCTGTTTTATTGCTTTGGAATCTGCAAGTGCCAGCCTGCTCTCTTCTAATCTATTGTTTTAAACTGCTCCAGTGCTAATCTCTGAGTTCATGTGCTGGTACCAATTGCATCTCCATGCACTTCCTCCCACGTGGACTCTCAGGAAAATGGCAGCCCCCCATCTGGAAATATGGAACAGGGCATAGCAGCAATGCCACACAATTTCTCACTGAAAGAATCATTTGGGGAGAGGGGGTATGACTCATAAACCTGATATGGAGATTCAGATCCTCACGAACTGCAATAGAGGAAACTTGGAGCTTCTCACATGATATTAGGTGAAGAGTGAGAGTTTATAGACTAAATAATATACCATATAAGGGATCGAGAATGGGCGTGTTTTTTTTTTTTTTTTTTTTTTAATCCTGTAGTTGGGCTTGAAAGGAAGCCTGTGTTCATTTATACAATCTCTCTGCAATGTACTAAAGTAAAAAATGCTTTGTACTCTAATAGCCATACAATAAAACCTTAGAGCACTTTGCAATACAAGCAGAAATTTTAGAAATTATGACTTGATATACAAGCAAAAAAAATTTGCATCACAACTGAGCAAATAGTTCTTCTCCCTTTGGCATTGCAGGATTGTACTTAATCTGAGTGTAGAGGCTGTGCAAACTCACATTTCCATAAAATCTTTAAAGGTGGGCAAAAGCAACTGTCCATGGAGAAGTTCCTTGTTAAAGCCACACACACAAAAAAAAAAAGTTGGGGCGAGCCAACAGATGGCAATGATTCTGTTAGTTATATTGTAATGGTGCTCATACATTGTGCAATTTTTTCATTTTTTTTGATTATATAATTCTGTTAGATTATTCCATTAGATCAGACAAGTTGGAAAAATCTTTATATTCCATCTGATTTTCATTGAAAAAAAAGCAAACAAAAAAACGGAATAATCAATTTTTTCTAGATTGGAAAAAAAAAGATTTTAAACTTTCATTCGATTCGATCGTTTTGGTCAAATAAACGGGAAAAACTTAACGTTTCTATTGTACCATCTATGGGCACCTTAAGTCGTTTGCTTTATACAATTTTACAATAGCCGTTTTTTGATTATGGAATGAAACTAGGTTTCCATTGATTCTTATGGGGAAATGTGCTTTGATATAAGAGTGTTTTGGATTACACGCAGGTTTTCAGAACTAATTATGCTTGCAATCCAAGGTTCCACTGTATTGACATATTGACTACAGTAGTGCTATACTAAAGCCTGGTACACAATATTTATTGGCCAATTTTACCATTTCTATATAGTTTAAGAGCTTACATGTACAATCTGTTCATAGTATTCAAAATCTATGCGGCCTCATACTTTACAGTGATGGCTAAATTGGCCAATCAAAATTGGAGGTGTGTACTAACCTATAATTGTAAACATACATATATCCAGGCACATCGCCTCTAGTTAGGACATTAAATAAATTATTAGGGAAAGGGAGGTGCTGAAGGGGGTGTGGCTAGAAAACAGCAAAAATCTATTAACCCTTCGCACACTCACATGCAAATGTTCACACAATTGCATTCACAGATTCACTCATCCAGGCACAACTGTTATCCCTACAGCTAAATTAAAAGCCAGGGTTTTAGTTCACAGAAGAATGCATTCTTATGCTTAATCACCTATACTGCGCAGAAGTACCCAGGTAAACATAGGTGTCCTAACTCTGGCCCTGTAACATGCATAGTGCAGACATGCAAACACATTCATTGCATCAAACCTATCAATGGATTAGGAGCACACATCCTAACTTCCTCTCCTGGGAAAGACAGTGCATCTTACCAATCGCACAAGGGAGCTAATGTTATGTGTCCATGTGCACAATGCGCATACACCAGCATAAGCTGTCTGCATGCTGACAAACATACAGGGGAAGGGGGAGTGCACTGAATTGGACCCTAGCCACAGGGGTCAATGATAAGAATAAACATACATATATCCAGGCACATCGCCTCTAGTTAGGACATTAAATAAATTATTAGGGAAAGGGAGGTGCTGAAGGGGGTGTGGCTAGAAAACAGCAAAAATCTATTAACCCTTCGCACACTCACATGCAAATGTTCACACAATTGCATTCACAGATTCACTCATCCAGGCACAACTGTTATCCCTACAGCTAAATTAAAAGCCAGGGTTTTAGTTCACAGAAGAATGCATTCTTATGCTTAATCACCTATACTGCGCAGAAGTACCCAGGTAAACATAGGTGTCCTAACTCTGGCCCTGTAACATGCATAGTGCAGACATGCAAACACATTCATTGCATCAAACCTATCAATGGATTAGGAGCACACATCCTAACTTCCTCTCCTGGGAAAGACAGTGCATCTTACCAATCGCACAAGGGAGCTAATGTTATGTGTCCATGTGCACAATGCGCATACACCAGCATAAGCTGTCTGCATGCTGACAAACATACAGGGGAAGGGGGAGTGCACTGAATTGGACCCTAGCCACAGGGGTCAATGATAAGAATAAACATACATATATCCAGGCACATCGCCTCTAGTTAGGACATTAAATAAATTATTAGGGAAAGGGAGGTGCTGAAGGGGGTGTGGCTAGAAAACAGCAAAAATCTATTAACCCTTCGCACACTCACATGCAAATGTTCACACAATTGCATTCACAGATTCACTCATCCAGGCACAACTGTTATCCCTACAGCTAAATTAAAAGCCAGGGTTTTAGTTCACAGAAGAATGCATTCTTATGCTTAATCACCTATACTGCGCAGAAGTACCCAGGTAAACATAGGTGTCCTAACTCTGGCCCTGTAACATGCATAGTGCAGACATGCAAACACATTCATTGCATCAAACCTATCAATGGATTAGGAGCACACATCCTAACTTCCTCTCCTGGGAAAGACAGTGCATCTTACCAATCGCACAAGGGAGCTAATGTTATGTGTCCATGTGCACAATGCGCATACACCAGCATAAGCTGTCTGCATGCTGACAAACATACAGGGGAAGGGGGAGTGCACTGAATTGGACCCTAGCCACAGGGGTCAATGATAAGAATAAACATACATATATCCAGGCACATCGCCTCTAGTTAGGACATTAAATAAATTATTAGGGAAAGGGAGGTGCTGAAGGCGGTGTGGCTAGAAAACAGCAAAAATCTATTAACCCTTCGCACACTCACATGCAAATGTTCACACAATGTGTGAACATTTGCATGTGAGTGTGCGAAGGGTTAATAGATTTTTGCTGTTTTCTAGCCACACCCCCTTCAGCACCTCCCTTTCCCTAATAATTTATTTAATGTCCTAACTAGAGGCGATGTGCCTGGATATATGTATGTTTATTCTTATCATTGACCTCTGTGGCTAGGGTCCAATTCAGTGCACTCCCCCTTCCCCTGTATGTTTGTCAGCATGCAGACAGCTTATGCTGGTGTATGCGCATTGTGCACATGGACACATAACATTAGCTCCCTTGTGCGATTGGTAAGATGCACTGTCTTTCCCAGGAGAGGAAGTTAGGATGTGTGCTCCTAATCCATTGATAGGTTTGATGCAATGAATGTGTTTGCATGTCTGCACTATGCATGTTACAGGGCCAGAGTTAGGACACCTATGTTTACCTGGGTACTTCTGCGCAGTATAGGTGATTAAGCATAAGAATGCATTCTTCTGTGAACTAAAACCCTGGCTTTTAATTTAGCTGTAGGGATAACAGTTGTGCCTGGATGAGTGAATCTGTGAATGCAATTGTGTGAACATTTGCATGTGAGTGTGCGAAGGGTTAATAGATTTTTGCTGTTTTCTAGCCACACCCCCTTCAGCACCTCCCTTTCCCTAATAATTTATTTAATGTCCTAACTAGAGGCGATGTGCCTGGATATATGTATGTTTATTCTTATCATTGACCCCTGTGGCTAGGGTCCAATTCAGTGCACTCCCCCTTCCCCTGTATGTTTGTCAGCATGCAGACAGCTTATGCTGGTGTATGCGCATTGTGCACATGGACACATAACATTAGCTCCCTTGTGCGATTGGTAAGATGCACTGTCTTTCCCAGGAGAGGAAGTTAGGATGTGTGCTCCTAATCCATTGATAGGTTTGATGCAATGAATGTGTTTGCATGTCTGCACTATGCATGTTACAGGGCCAGAGTTAGGACACCTATGTTTACCTGGGTACTTCTGCGCAGTATAGGTGATTAAGCATAAGAATGCATTCTTCTGTGAACTAAAACCCTGGCTTTTAATTTAGCTGTAGGGATAACAGTTGTGCCTGGATGAGTGAATCTGTGAATGCAATTGTGTGAACATTTGCATGTGAGTGTGCGAAGGGTTAATAGATTTTTGCTGTTTTCTAGCCACACCCCCTTCAGCACCTCCCTTTCCCTAATAATTTATTTAATGTCCTAACTAGAGGCGATGTGCCTGGATATATGTATGTTTATTCTTATCATTGACCCCTGTGGCTAGGGTCCAATTCAGTGCACTCCCCCTTCCCCTGTATGTTTGTCAGCATGCAGACAGCTTATGCTGGTGTATGCGCATTGTGCACATGGACACATAACATTAGCTCCCTTGTGCGATTGGTAAGATGCACTGTCTTTCCCAGGAGAGGAAGTTAGGATGTGTGCTCCTAATCCATTGATAGGTTTGATGCAATGAATGTGTTTGCATGTCTGCACTATGCATGTTACAGGGCCAGAGTTAGGACACCTATGTTTACCTGGGTACTTCTGCGCAGTATAGGTGATTAAGCATAAGAATGCATTCTTCTGTGAACTAAAACCCTGGCTTTTAATTTAGCTGTAGGGATAACAGTTGTGCCTGGATGAGTGAATCTGTGAATGCAATTGTGTGAACATTTGCATGTGAGTGTGCGAAGGGTTAATAGATTTTTGCTGTTTTCTAGCCACACCCCCTTCAGCACCTCCCTTTCCCTAATAATTTATTTAATGTCCTAACTAGAGGCGATGTGCCTGGATATATGTATGTTTATTCTTATCATTGACCCCTGTGGCTAGGGTCCAATTCAGTGCACTCCCCCTTCCCCTGTATGTTTGTCAGCATGCAGACAGCTTATGCTGGTGTATGCGCATTGTGCACATGGACACATAACATTAGCTCCCTTGTGCGATTGGTAAGATGCACTGTCTTTCCCAGGAGAGGAAGTTAGGATGTGTGCTCCTAATCCATTGATAGGTTTGATGCAATGAATGTGTTTGCATGTCTGCACTATGCATGTTACAGGGCCAGAGTTAGGACACCTATGTTTACCTGGGTACTTCTGCGCAGTATAGGTGATTAAGCATAAGAATGCATTCTTCTGTGAACTAAAACCCTGGCTTTTAATTTAGCTGTAGGGATAACAGTTGTGCCTGGATGAGTGAATCTGTGAATGCAATTGTGTGAACATTTGCATGTGAGTGTGCGAAGGGTTAATAGATTTTTGCTAACCTATAATTGGGTACTTCAGTTTGAAGACTGCTAGTGGCAAGCAGGGGTAGTCAGTAAGATGCAAAGAATTCTGAGAATTCATTTTATGCAGCTTCAGAAATGGCCAATCAAATGCAGCTACAGCATTTCATTTGTCCATTTACATGCTGCATAAACTTGACATTATGTGCAGCTCATTGGCCATCCTGACTGCTACAAGAATCGGGGGGGGGGGGGGGGGGGGGAATGTACATTTGTTCAAAACAATGCAGTATATCCCACAGTAGTTTATTAACAATAGTCTCACCTGTTCTTATGAAGATAAAGGCTGTGTAAGCTCCAAACACTGCAGTATATGAAAACTGAAAGGCTATAAAAGAAAAAAACAAAACAAAAACTAAATGCTTGAGTTGACTAAGAAAAGAGATCCACGGAAGAGAAATAAAAAACAAAACAAAAACAAAAAATAAAATAATGGAAAGATAAAGAAAGCAGAGTTTTAATGAAGTGAAAGGAGTAAAATAAATATTACATACCAGCCGACAGAAATATGCTCATAACCGTGCTCTGTCGAAATCTTAGCTGCTCAATAACATGATGGAAGTGAGCTGAAAGATAAATATTATATATGTACTTGGGAACAGGAAAGTAAATATTTAAATAAAATACTCACCCTAATTCCAGGACCAGCGTGTCAGCAAACTTATCACTAGAGATAATCAATTAGATGCTCTTAATTCTGTCCAGTGGCATAGGAATTTCCATAGCAACGGCAACAGAGCCCGTAGCCAAGAGGGGACCAGTGCCATGGCTGGCAGTGAGCCTCCTGAGGTGCAGAGTAGCATGAGCGGAGGAGAGAACTCACTCCTCTTGGCTCCACTGGCAATCTACCCTCTACAGACATTATTCTAGTCTCCATGACTACAGCACAGTCTCTTGTCATGACAAGCCGGCTGGTTACATGAAAAGATGGCACTGGAATAAGAGACAGTGGCTGTGGAGGAAAGTAAATTGTGGATGGAGAGGCGAGTTACTTCTCTCCTCTGCTTGGACGTCACATTAGGCTACCTACATGGAGGGGTTGAGGAGGAGGCAGGGCTACTTCTAGATAACATTCTAGCATGCTGCCTATACTGGATTATGCTACCTAATACTGAGGGCTCCCTCTGGCTGCCTATGCTTGGTAAGGGGTGGCAACCTATACTGGGGCCCCTCTGGCAATAGGTAATGGGGGTCACTTCTAGCTACCTGTATATACTCTAGACTGGGGAAGCAAACTATACTGGGGGCTGCCTATTTTGGGGGCCCTCTGGCTATGTAACTACTTCACATCTAGACTTCGTTTCCCCCTTAAAGGATACCTTAGCACATACTAAAAAACGCCCTACGTAGTTGTGACAGTGTGCATGCGTAGTCAGCCGTGACCACCCCGAATAGGAAGTAAGTTCGGGGGATCAGTATGTGGTAACAGAGTTACAGAGAACAGGGGGAGCGGTGGGCATGAGGAGTGTCCACTACACATGCCAGTTCCCCCATTCTTACATTTTGCACTAAGGTGTCCTTTAACCATTTACCGCCATCCTAACGTATTAAAACGTCATGCTTACCGCTATTAACAGCAACATGACGTTTTAATACGTCGCGCATTCCCGCCGCTGCTACCGCCGTGTGTCCGCCGCTACCGCCGCCATTACCGTCGGGATCCCGTGCTGGGCGATTGGGGAAGAGGACTGAACAGTCCTCTACCCAATCGCAGTGCCTGGAGTGAATGGACGTGACCGCGAACAGCGGCTGCGTCCATTCACATAAACAGGAAATGTAACAGTTTAATAAAGTGTGTAAAAAAAAAAAAAAAAAAAGTGAACACGTCCTATGAGTGTTCACCAGCGCCATCTTGTGGCCAAAAAGTATATTACACTTACAAAATACATACATTTTCAAGTATATACACATCATTAATAAAATTACACTTCCAACCCTCCCCCCCAAAAAAAACACTTGTAAAAAAAAAAAATCAGCTTAAAAAAAATAAATAAATAGTTGCCTTAGGGACTCAGCTTTTTTTATTCTATATTTTATGGGGGAAAATTAATTTTAATTTATTACATAGGGGCTTGTAATTATGGCCAGAACAAACAGAAAAATAACCACTTATATTTCAAAATAATATACTGTCGCCATACATTGTGGTAGGGACATAATCTAAACGGTTTAATTATCGGGACCACTGGGCAAATAAAACGTGTTTGTTTTATCCACAGGAGAATGTTTAATTTTAAAACTATAAAGGCTGAACACTGAGAAATAATGATTTTTTTTTCTTTTTTTTTCTGTTTTTCTCATTAAAATGCATTTAGAATAAAAAAATTCTTAGCAAAATGTACTATCCACAGAAAGCCTAATTGGTGGCGAAAAAAACGAGGTATAGATCATTTTCTTGTGATAAGTAGTAATAAAGTTATTAGGGAATAAAAGGGAGGAGCGCTGACAACTGAAAATTGCTCTGGTCCGTTAGGATAAAAACCCTTGGGGGTGAACTGGTTAAAGACCAGCTTTGATATTTTAGCCATGTGCCTTTTTAATCAACAATAAATGTATCCCCATTTATGACACCTAAATGACAAACTAGACTTTCATTGGGAGCCATCAGGGTTGCTCATCATGACCTTGCGATCGCGAGTAACTCCTGATCACGAGTCGTTTTTGCCGATCACGAGGTTGTAATTGGCAATCGTGATCGTATTTCGATTGCCAATGCACTCGTTACCCGACTCGTGATCACAAGTTACTCGTGCTGGGAGAGTGCAGGGAGACTGATGACAGAACGGAGCTTGAATGTGCAGCATAAAGCACATTCAAGCGGAGATGCGCACGCATTGGTGAGCGCGATCTCCTGCAAAAACCCGTCCCAGGACTTCACGCCAATTGGCGAGGAGTGGTCTTGCGGCTGCCGCCGCGTTCACGATATTTTTAATCGTAAAAATTATGCAGAAAGCTTAATGTTATCAACTTATATATTCGATTTCACCAATTAGTGCTGTAGTAGATAGTAGCGGGGGCATGCACAGGAGCGCACCCGATCGTGCTTGCCTGTAGTCACAGAGGATGTAGATATACTGTAGCTGAGGCTAAAATGGTTGAACTATGCAAAGCAGTCACAGAGAATTGTTCTGCAGCAAGCAACTGCAGTACTGGTTTCCAAAGTTTTAAAAAGGATTGTCACACTGCGGTGGCTTAACGTGTATTTGCAAAGATGCAAAACTAATCTTATTTATCACTGACAATTAGAGACAGAGGCTTTCCTGTAGACCTGTTGGGAGTGGCACAGAGCATTTACCCTAGTTTTCAGGGGTTGTGTTGTAGAAACAGTTTAGACTAATTGCCATTAAAATCCACATAAACTATAATTAAGTTCTGTGTGCAGGTGAATGGGGAGACTTGTTTGCATTTTCAGCTGGTTCTGCAGACACAGGTCACATTGCACAATATACAGTATAGTGCTGTGAAGCCCTGTGCAGCTGCAACACAAGTCCACATGCCAAGTCTATGTAAAGCAGAGCAGCACAGCAAGTCCTCCTTTTAGGCCCGTTTCCATTAAGGCCAAATTTGGTCTGAATCTGCGTTTCCACACTGGCAAGTCCCACAGGGAAATGCTATGTGGCCAACGACTTGCCATCCAGATCATGCGCTGTTACGTGTCTGGACAGGATGCTGCAGATTTCTCATTGTATGGCTTAGCGATTCGGGCTGCGTCTTCACAGCAGGAAGACGAACAATTCGGAGACAGCTGTGGTTCCTATTGAAAACTGGCCCTTATGAAGGAGTGTTTTTAGCAATTATATTTCTGATACCTTGGAGTTTACTATAAAAGGGGTTCTAACTCAAAATAAATTGCACTGTAAAAATACTTCTTTCCTAAGTAGTTCTCACTGAAGGTATTATAAATCTGAAAGTTCTGAAACTTTTATGGACAGGTTTTGGACTAGTCCATCTCCCCATGGGGGATTCTCTATTTTCCCTTTATGCATTGTAAAAGCACTCTCTGTCAAGGACTTACACAGTTGGTTTGTGCCCCTGCAATTTAGGACGTGGTTATGAAATGTGTACTCTATGAACACAAGGGAATTACTTCCTGGTGAAGGAGTATGGTGTGCTCAAAGCCTGGAGGCGAATACCAAATCTCAGTGAATGTTGATCAGCAGCATAAAGCACTGTAAGCACGTTAGACATTACAGCTTCTCCCTACATTCCAACCTGCTCTATACAGCTGCATAATGCATGCAATTATGCACAGGTTGATGCAAATCAATACCTTGTTATGTCAAATTTGACTAAGTAAAAACACAAGAAAAATCAGAACCCCTGTATTGAACAATTGCAGGTTCCTAAAACCATTCAAGCATGTAGCAGACTGCTTGCTTATCTGATGCTTCGCTACCCGTGTATGTGTACACCATAAAGGTGTACACATTTCTATGGATAACTATCCACTGGTACTAACTTTAAAGAGACTCCGTAACAAAAATTGCATCCTGTTTTTTATCATCCTACAAGTTCCAAAAGCTATTCTAATGTGTTCTGGCTTACTGCAGCACTTTGTACTATCACAGTCTCTGTAATAAATCAACTTATCTCTCTCTTGTCAGACTTGTCAGCCTGTGTCTGGAAGGCTGCCAAATTCTTCAGTGTTGTGGTTCTGCTATGAACTCCCCCTTCCAGGCCCCTCTCTGCACACTGCCTGTGTGTTATTTAGATTAGAGCAGCTTCTCTCTTCTCTCTTATCTTTTACAAGCTGGATAAATCGTCCTCTGAGCTGGCTGGGCTTTCACATAGTGAGGAATTACAGACGAGGGCAAAGCTGTTTGCAGGAAGAAAAGAGCAGCCTGAAACTTCAGTGCATGAGAGATGCAGGGGGAAAGAAACACACAAATGATCTCTTGAGATTCAAAAGGAAGGCTGTATACAGCCTGCTTGTGTATGGATGTATTTTCTATGTGTGGACATACTGTACATCAACCTACTTCCTGTTTTGGTGGCCATTTTGTTTGTTTATAAACAAACTTTTAAAAACTGTTTTTAACCACTTTTAATGCGGCGGGGAGCGGCGAAATTGTGACAGAGGGTAATAGGAGATGTCCCCTAACGCACTGGTATGTTTACTTTTGTGTGATTTTAACAATACAGATTCTCTTTAAAGTGGATCAGAGATAAACTTTTACTCACTGCATAGTTTTGTTCCTTTCATAGTTTATAAGACATTCCTCAAGCCAAATACTTTGTTTGTTTTAATACTTACCGTAAATTCCCTATAAACTAAACAAGCCTCGCACACAGCTCCTTTTGTGCCTTGGCACTCTTAGAGCAATGTAGTAAGGGCTTATGGGAGCTCAGTCTGGGCAGGAGGTGTTACTAGCCATACATTTCGGAGGCAGAGGGGAGAAGGGAGGAGGAGAGGGGATTGAGCTGAGGGCTGGAGATGCTATCAGCTTGCCTGTGTAATGTGACAAGCAGAACATGGCTGCGGTCATTGTATCACAGGAAGAAAATCATATACAGTTGAAGCTGTTTGCAGCTAGATTTGCTGTGCAAACTATGTAAATTTTAGATAAGATATATAGACAAGTTACTTGTTAGTTTTTCACCTCGGATCCACCTTAATAAGTGCTGCAATTTCCCAATACAAGACCTCATGAAGGACTAAAGCAGAGGTTATAGAGGGTCAGTGAGATGCTAATTTTTCTTGCTTGCAATAAAGCTTTGGTTCAACACAGGGAATATGCCATACAAGTCTGAGGACCCCTGCAGCCTATCAATTAAAAGCCATGAATAAAATACAAGCAGCTTGCCTCCAAGGAGGCAGGACAAGCAGCTGAATTAATGGCTATGGGGGTGGGTAGGGTTTTATGGAGTCATAAAATTAAGTACTAACATAGCAGATCCACATAATGTAGACTTGAAAAGTGAAAAGGTCTATAGGATCAGTACTGCCCCAACAAACTGTCCCCACTCAGCCCAACCAGTTTCTCATTTGCTTTCTCAGGGGATCAGAAGTAAAGGCAGCACTTTGTTGATTCAGTACTGATCCTACAGGCCTTAGGTCCATGCCAAGAGGACCTGCTGAGCGAGGGCTTACTTAAAGGGTAATTGAAGTGAGAGCGATATGGAGGCTGCAATATTAATTTCCTTTTAAAGGACTTCTGAGGTGAAATTACAAATCTATGTTTTACTCACCTGGGGCTTCTTCCAGACCCGAGCAGCAGTCTCAGTCCCTTTGCCAAAGCTCCGATCCTCTTCGGTATCCCCGCTGGCCATCTGCAATGATGGCGACCCACCGGCGGGTTCGGCTCTACTGCGTCTGCACATCCACGTCATCTGACGCATACTGCGCCTGTGCACGACTACTGCAGTACGCACAATATGACAAGGGACTGAGACTGCTGCTCTGGGTTGGAAGAAGCCCCAGGTGAGTAACACTTTTTTTTAATTTCGCCATGGAAGTCATTTAAGCAATACCAGTTGCCTGGCTATCCTGCTGATCCTCTGCCTCTAATACTTTTTAGCCATAGACCCTGAACAAGCATGCAGCAGATCAGGTGTTTCTGACATTATTGTCAGATCTGCCAAGATTAGCTGCATGCTTGCTAATGCTATTATTCAGACACTACTGCAGCCAAATAGATCAATAGAGCTGGCATTGTATAAAAGGAAATAAATATGGCAGCCTCCATATTCTTCTCGCTTCAGTTGCCCTTTCAATAATTAATTTTATTTTGGTCATACTGAAATTAAATATTTGAACCTAACTAAATATACTTTAACCCTCCTGGCGGTCTAAAATATTCCGCCAGGAGGCAGCGCAGCAGTTTTTTTTTTTTCTTATATCATGTAGCGAGCCCAGGGCTCGCTACATGATAGCCGCTGCTCAGCGGCATCCCCCCGCTTCAATCACCTTCGGCGATCTCCGATCAGGAAATCCCTTTTCAAAGAACGGGATTTCCTGGAGGGCTTCCCCCGTCGCCATGGCGATGGGGCGGGATGACGTCACCGGCATCACCGACGTCATTGGGAGTCCCGATTCACCCCTCAGCGCTGCCTGGCACTGATTGGCCAGGCAGCGCACGGGGTCTGGGGGGGTGCGGTGCGACGGATAGCGGCGATCGAGCGCGGGCGATCGGTGTGCTGACGCAGCTAGCAAAGTGCTAGCTGCGTGCAGCAAAAGAAAAAAAAAACAAATCGGCCGAGCAGGGCCGGAGAAAACCTCCTGCGCGGGTACGTTCGGGGTTACCGCCAAGCAGGTTAATAAATGTTGCTTTTATTTACATATAAGCTACCACCATATTCTGGAAGGGGACACACTGTATACTATTATACTGATAAAATGGAGAGGTCTTGTCCTAGCACACTCTTTCAGTGTCCCAGAGCTAAAATATATTAACTATTGACCATCTTTATGTACCCACTGCACTCAGGAGCTGTTCTCTTACAGGCAAGAGTTTTATGACTGTAATGCCTTTTTAGACAGGGTTATACTATTCATGTCACCTTAGGTACACTTCAAAATCTTGCTCTGGGAAGTATCTGGTAAGCCCTTATCTCTGTGCTGGTGTTCAGTGTGTGAAGTTGTGTACTCAGATGAAGCTGTAACAAGAAAAGGTGCTGGAAGGAATTTGTGTTTGTAAAAGGTCACTTGAATTGTGGTTAAAGCGGACCAGAAATGTCAAACATCTCAGAACCAAAGTGTTTCACTTATCTGGGGCTTCTGCCAGCCCCGTGCAGCCTTACTGACCCGCGCCGGTCCTCCACGATAATCCGTTCTCTCGCCGCCAGCTAGTTTTGTTACCGTCAACTTATAACGTTGTGGCTTGCTGTTGACTTAGAAGTTGACGGTACAACAATACCAAAAGTAGCTGGCGGCGGGAGAACAGAGGATCATGGATGACCGGTGCGGGACAGGAAGGCTGCACGGGGCTGGCAGAAGCCCCAGGTAATTTAAACTTTTTTTTTTCTTACATGTCAGTTCCACTTTAAATCTATAGCCGTTCACCTGGGGCTTCTTCACACCCCCTGCAGTCCATGAGGTCTCTCGACACCCTCAGAGTCTCCTCCGTTCTTCCGCTGGTGGCTCCGTTACCTGTACGATCCAAAGGCGGGTCATGGCAGCTACACGTGGACGGCTCTCTGTTCAAGCGCCCATCACAATCACGCTCCCGTCTCGGGATCATTCTGCACATGCACGATTCTCGAAAGAATGAACCACACATGCACAGAATGGTCCTGCAATGGGAGGGTGATCAAGACGGAGAGCCCATAGAGCTGCGCATGCGCAGTCGCCACAACTCACGTTCAGATCATACAGGTAATGGAGCCACAAGTGGGAGAACAGAGGCGACTGGGAGGATGCCAAGGGACCTTGCGGAGTACAGGGGGCTGGAAGAAGCCCCAGGTAAGTAAAAGGCTATAAATGTAACCACTTTTCAGGTTCCGTTTAAAGGAATACTATCGATACCCAAGTGTTCTAAAATAACAGTGTGCAAACAATGTCTAAGTAGCTGTGTAAACATTTTTCTACTTTTCATGTTATATATCAGAGGCAAAAGCTGTAATTTATTGAGGGTAGGATTTAGCTATATTGGGGCAAATCAATTGCAGAAGGGGTGTCTGCTTCAATGCACAGCCAGAGTTGCATATCAGACTACAGAAAGCAAATATCAAACATATCAAACTCTGAAAGCAAAAACAGTATGAAAAGCTGTGACAATTAGTTACATTTCCTCTGCTCTCTTCAGACACTTCAGTCAGAAACACAGGACACAGGAGCTGCAGCTGTTGGGAGCTCTCTTCTCTGTCACACACAGAGCTACACATAGAGTTAACTGATCAAGTGTGAGGGGAATTTCCCCTCTCCTCATGGCTCAGTCAGCCATCAGTTTTGGCGTCAGTAAAGTTTGAATGTATATTGATAACAGTAAACAGTAAAGAAGTTGCTACTAAAATGTATACACCAGTACTTAGCAGCACTTCCCAAACAATTCCTGTGTCAATTGAAAAAAAATATGTGAAGCGATAGTATTCCTTTAAGTGAGAAAAGACAACGCAAAACTTTACACTATCAAAAAGGAGAATGGCAAGACTAAGTACAATACAGGCGTAATAAATGCTGTGTTAAGTTTGACACAGAGTCACTTTCAGGCAACAAATAAACAAGTGTATCTGGTATGAAGGGAGTTTACCTGATAACTACAGTCTGGCATAACATACAATTAAAAACCAGTCTATCTACTCCTTATTCGCTATAAAGTTATCTTACCTGCCTTTGGCTTATTCTGTAGTAATGTTCTCTATGTAAACTAAAGAGATTGAAGCTGAACAGCCAAAACATGTTTTCTATGTTTGGATAAAAGGCTTCAGATTTAATAACTTCTGTAATAAAAAAAAATGGTATCATCCGGACACAAAACTTCTTGTTTTAACTTCTGGAAAGGTGACCACTAATGATACAATCTTGATTGTACAATCTTACCACTTCTATGTAATATGAGGGACTACCATTCAAGGTATATTCACCAATTTTACTACATATATTTGGAAACATTGTACAATCAAGATTGCATCACTAGTGGGTGCGTTTAGGCTGCTGCAGCATTGCAAATATCTGGCATTTTGTGTTTAGATACTGTTTGCCAAGAGTGGGATTAATACACAGATGACATGGTAAACAAGCTAGTCAAATGTTAAAGTCCTTGCAATGTACAGCGGAATTAATTTCTGTTTCCACTCAACAAAAATGGGATTTCACTTCAAAGCCCACCAGCAGTACCTGCTGGCTGCTGAAATTAACACAGTGGTGTTGGATTTGTTGTACTTGCTGTACTTACACTGGAAAGCCTGATCGGATGAAAAGCCTGATCGGATGAAAAGCCTGATCGGATGAATATCTGAAGAATGGATGTGTGGTTATTTAGGAGCCAGAACTTAGAAAACCATTCAGAGATCATTCTTGGGACTGTGCTGCAGCTAGAAAAAAACCTACCCCATTAACTGCCTTAAAGGACACCCGAGGTGAAAAACAAAATGAAAACAATTGTATCAATCTTCTGTCTCCTAAAAATGACTTTGTAAGATATTCCACACTTATTTTATACTTAAATCTACTTTTCAAGTTTTTACTGTTTTATTGTTTTTGCTCAATGACACGGTCATTGAAGTATGCCAGGAGCTAGAATCTATGAACTATTGAGCCTTTTTATCTCTTTCCTGTTCTCAAAAGCCACTTTCTGCCAGTAAAGTGTTTTATAGTTGTAATTTCTTATCAGTGAGGGTCACACTGTAGTCGGAGTCAGTCCTGACCCATAGAGTAACTGCCAATTACATACCTGATGTTTAACTCTTTCAGGCAGAGAGAGAAAAAAGGAATAACAGTTATTTGTGTGCTTGGCACTGTACATACACATGTCTATCTCATGTCACACGTCACCTCGGGTATCCTTTAACCACTTTAGCCTACAGGGTTGAAATTTTTTTGCATCTGAGCAACATTCACCTCCCATTCATTTGCCAATAACTTTATCACTACTCGGCACAATGAATGGATCTATATCTTGTTTTTTCCGCCACCAATTAGGCTTTCTGTGGGTGATACATTTTGCTGAAAATTAATTTATTCTAAATCAATTTTAACAGGAATACTAAGAAAGAAATGGAAAAAAATATTTCTCAGCTTTTGGCCATTATAGCTTGATATTCATACATGCTACCATAATTAAAACCCATGTACTTTATTTGCCAATTTGTCCTGCTTAGGCCCCGTTCACACTTGCGGTTCTCTGCCAAACGGACCGGATGACCTGACCGGATCCGGATCGGAACCGTACGGTTCTGATCCGGATCCGATCCGGTCAGGTTGCATCAGGTGTACATCAGGATGCGATCCGGATCCGTTTGGCAAAAGAGAGTAGAAATAAAATAAAAATGTTGGGGTCTGGGAGGTCAGCAGAAGGTGGACCTGTGGAATCAGGCCCTCCGCTGTTTAGAACTCACCTCCACCTCCGACATACTGCCAACATCTCCAGCACGTTAAAAGTCACTGCTGCTCCACTCCAAAATGCTTGCCCATGTGTCCCCATCCAAAATCGCCGCTACAATACGCATAGGAAGTGGGGTAGAACGTCCGGTTTTTATAGCCAGTGTGTTGTGCGCTCTCCGTTTCTCATTGGTTTCTATTGGCCGGATGCAACAGTCCGGCTCCGCTCCAGATACGTCAGCCGGAGGAGCCGGACCAAAAAATAGCGCATGTTGGGTCTTACGCCGGAGTCCGGATTCGGTCCGGACGCATGTGAACGGACGCATAGACTTTCATTGCTATGCCGTGCGTCCGTTCCGTCCGTTCCGCATTGCCGTCCAGCTCCGGCATGGCGATTCCGGACGGCGACCGCTAATGTGAACCGGGCCTTATTACACCATTGAAATTATCTCCCTATCACATATGGCGCCGATATTTTATTTGGAAGTAAAGGTGCATTTTTCAATTTGCGTCCATCACTATTTACAAGCCCATAATTTAAAAAAAATATATTAATACACTACTTTGACATGCATATTTATAAGGTTCAGACCCTTAGGTAACCATTTATGTTTTTTTTTTTTTTTTATTATTGTAATTTTTTTATTTTGTTTTTTTTAATTAAAAATTGTATGTGGGTAATTTTTGGTGTGGGAGGTAAACAGTTATTTTTTAATGTAAAAAAGTGTATTTGTGTAATGTAAATGTATGTGGGTGTAATTTACTATTTGGCCACAGTCAAATAGTCCTGGGAGCGATCGAGCTCGCTCCCAGGAAGAAGATTGAAGCAGGGGAACTTTTTGGAAAGCAGAAAAGCTGCAGCGTCTGGAGAGATGCTGTCGGCTTTTCTCCGGGGGGATCCGATCAGTGAAAGGGATCTATAATCCCGTTCGCTGGGCTAACGGCCGATAGCGGTAGCGCGCACGGGGGGACCCGCGGGAGGGCGCGCAGCCTAACTGGACGAAAAATTTCGTTCAGTTAGGCTGAAGTGGTTAAGCTACGTATAAATGCGTGATTAAAGTTGGCAGAGGTGGCCGATAACAACCGCCTCCGCCGATAATCAGGCGTGTATAAGGTAGCCCCCACCCCACAAGTGATCTGCCAGGCAGATCAACTTGGCCGATTGACTGTCATCATTTTATTCCCACTGCTCCCCTACCCACCAGCATGCACAAGTCCCTCTGGCGTCCCTTCGCCTACTGGCATAGCAACTGAGCATGTCGTGAACTATACAGCTGACTTTGCATGTGTGAAACCCAGCGATGTTGCAGCAGGGATCAGGTCCCAAAAGAGGATTGTGCGCAATTTCTCTGCATGCCAATTTGCATTAAATCTGACAACCCATGATAATTAATGGCTTGGTTCACATTTAATGCAATTTCCACATGAGGGAAGAAGGAAAACAAACAAAAAGAAGCCAAAACACCTTATGCCAGTATTGCCTTTTACCTGCACACTGAATGCATCACCTACTGTAAAAAAAAAAAAAAAAAAAAAAAAAAAAAAAAAAACAACAAAAAAAAAAAAACACCCATTTAGTCTAACCACACCCCTTATGACAGAGAGACATGTGGGGCGTGCAGGTAGCTGCACGCCACAAGCGTGAACCTCGCCTCAAGCAGATGCACATTACATGATTTACATTACTTGATTAAAAAAAACAAGAAAACTGATTATGTGACCAGGAAAGTAAGTGGAATAATATACAGTAGGTATGGGGCCGCTTTGAAATAAAAATTTGCTGTAGATTAGGGACATGTTAAAATGTTCTTATTTTGGATTTCAAAATAAATACAGATGGTGTTTGCCATACCATTCTTGCTATTGGTTCTCTTTAAGGACTGTGAGAAAACTGTTATTTGTACTCATCAGGACAATATATTTTCTTCATAGAAAATGTGCATGTTTTGGCTACAGCACAGGATAATTGCACACAACACACACTGTGCTGATTGCTGGAGGAAACACTGCCTGGGAGTGTAAAGTGCAGAAGTGCTCTTTCTGGCACTAGCAGCAGTGAACACAATAGCATGGGCAGTGTGTATGTACATTATAAAATACATAATCAAAGTCTAAGATAAAAAAAAAAAAAAGCTATTTACAAAAGAGCCAAAAGACTTTGAAAACGTACAATACTTGAGAAGTTCATTATGGTCTTGTGACATCACCTAGTTCTATAGTTATCAGCCTTCATGGTCTCTAAGTGAAGTTAAGTACAGGAAGTCTGTTGCACATAGATAAACACATGTTCCCCTGAATGAAAACCAAAAAAGGTATTTAAGACGGTATTTAGAATTAGCTGTTGTTTCTGGTTAAATGCACAAACGTATGAGAGGGGGGAGGGGGGTGGGGTAAAGAGAACAAAATTAAGCTAATAAACTTAAAGTGACCAAGCAGTAAAAGGGATGAGGAGGATGCCATATCCATCACTTTTTAAAACCCGCGCTTCCCCCCAATATCATTTCCCGCCTCCACAGCACCCACTGATACTGGAGACTGTGATCCCATCAGCCAGGTCCTTAGCGTGAAGTGGAAAGAGGACAGAATTTCCATTCAAACAAACTAAAGTGCCACCTAGTATCCAGAGGGAGCGGTGGCACTGGATGTAAACAAGTCGCAGCTTTTCGGATCACCCGTTCACTTGTCTGCTGGCCATTTCAGATAACTTTACAAGTACAGTTACACTTTGAGCTTCATTTCATACACACTTTCAGTAGCAATTTCAACAACAAATAAACTTATTTCACTATTTTGTTAAAAGGCTATAGAGGGACCAGATGGTGGCTGTCGGAGGATCCAGGAAACCTCTGGACAGACATTTGTTTTGCTTGCTGGGTAATTTATAACTCTTAAGTTATGAGAAAACACATTTACACCTTTAACAGAGTTTGAAACCCTTGTTTTCTGCTTATTAGATGATGAAAGACATTACCCAACAACCAGAAAGGGCATGATGATAAAAATGTAGTGTATCCGAGCCATACTGAGCACATTTATGAAGAATAACTCAGTCATGCAATACTCACCAATGCCAAAGAATAATGGACATGTAAAGATGGCTGTTCCTGGACTAGTACACGGTACTAACATAGGAAGCATGCAGGCCCGGAATACCAACTCCTCTGTGAGAGGCGCAATCACCTGGTTACGAAGCCACCGCATGTCAGTCACACAGAGCATCCAAAACCTGGGATCTGTCGTTTTCAAATAAAATTAAGTCACAATCTGTAGTACACGTGTTATACATCTCAAAATGAAAGTGAACCAAGCACTACTTTTTTCCCCTGGTTTCTAATAGCTATAGGAGCTGCCATGTTTCCCCCCCCCCCCCCCCTTAAAGTTGCCCATTATTTATCCAAGGGAAGATGTCAAGATAGCATCTGTGACTTCTGTACAATCTTTGAAGCAGTGTATTATCTACCCACTCCCCCTGCTGATGAAAGCTTTTGTTTCTGTGCTAATGTGTGCATTAAAATAATTACATCAGTCCTTATCTGCCTGAAACTGCTGAGGTCAGTCAGGCCATGTAAGTAGGCTAATAAAGCCCTCTGCTAAATTTTAAAATGTAAAAAGAAGAGTTAAGAGATTTTTTTTTAATGGGCCACATTGTTGGTAAGCATATTTAATGTGCTATTGAGGGGACCAGGGTTCTAAAAATGGTGCTCAGCTCAGTTTGAAATGAACCCATAGAAAAAAAACAAAAAAAAACAGATGAGATAAATAATTGTATTTATCCTCAGACTCCTAAAAATGACTTTTTATATATATCCCATGGATTTATTTTAGATTTAAACATTTACAAAGTAGATTTAATGTTTTGTTTTCTGTGCTCAGCAGAAGTCTTGTAGTGTCCCTAAACTATGAACGATTGACCTTTTTTTTTTAATTTAATCTCGCCCTGCTCTCAAGCAGATTACAGCCATAAAAATTTTCCTGGCAGAATACAACTTATATGTGATGTTTACTACATTCCCTGACAAGGTACCAACAAGAAGCTGTCACTTCTATGCCTAGAAATTAACTCTTTCAGGCAGCAAAATAAAGCAAGTAAAACAGCCTGGTTATTAATACATTTTGTACTGTACATACACATGCTTATCTAATCAGTCCACATATCGCCTCAGGTACACTTTAAAGCGACCATACAGTACTGCAAAATGCTACTAGTCAGTTCAGGTACCGGGCTGGGGGGGAGGGGGGGGAAAATGAGTTGAACTTACCCGGGGCATCTAATGGTCCCCCGCAGACATCCTGTGTTGGTGCAGCCACTCACCGATGCTCCGGCCCCACCTCCAGTTCACTTCTGGAATTTCTGACTTTAAAGTCTGAAAACCACTGCGCCTGTGTTGCCATGTCCTCACTCCTGCTGATGTCACCAGGAGTGTACTGCGCAGACACAGACCATACTGGGCCTGCGCTGTGCACTTTTGGTGACATCAGCAGGATCGAGGACACGGCAACGCAGGCGCAGTGGTTTTCAGACTTTAAAGTCTGAAATTCCAGAAGTAAAAAAACGGAGGCGGGGCCGGAGCATCGGTGAGTGGCTGTGCCAACACAGGATGTCTGCGGGGGACCGTTAGAAGACCCGGGTAAGTTCAACTCATTTTCCCCTGACCCCCCTACAGTATCCCTTTAAATGCATTTAGCAGTCCATCATTTCCAGTTTAAATAGAAAAAAATAAAGAAATAGATAATTGATCCTTATCAACCAACAGCTGCCTGCTCTCACCCAGTCTGAAATACACCCCCACTAGTTGCATGGGTATGAATAGAGTACAAGGAATGCTCAGCCAGCTGCAGCAACACTAATGCTGACTGGCAACAAGGGGGAGGGGGGGGGGGGGGTCAACAGACTGCACCAGCAAGCTTTGAAAATCTTATAGTAGCTGCTCTTTTGTATTGCTGTACATACCGGTCCTTGAATATAAACCCCTCTATTTGTTCCACAAAGGAAAACAATAAACCAAAAGGAGCCTTTATTTTCTACTGTTGGTCCTGCCACTACTTACCCATGCACATTACTCATGCACACCCATGTGGAGAGTGATGGTGAGGTAATGTCATATTGTTCCCCTTGTTCAGCTGCTGCCCGCCCACGTGTCCTCTGCCATCACTGAACCTTGCTGAGGATTATAACTCACAAAGAGACTGAATGAGGTCAACAGGGCAGCAAAAAAACACTGCAGCTGGCAGACAGCAACAGCACAAAGCAAACCCAATGGCTGGAATTTAGGATTCATTAAACCCTATGGTATAGTACTTCTATATAGCACAACAATGTCAGTTTTCCCTGAACAGAGGAAAGGAAGGTGTCGGATTCTGCATTTATCTCTGTGCAAATGCAGTGTACTCTGCAGGAATGCTGCCCACTATACCAAATCCTAACAGCAGCATGTGGGGATGACCCAAACAATAGCATATAAACAGAGGGGGAACACAGGGCTGTGGAAGTCGGTACATAAGTTCTAGGATTCCCACTTAGTCTATGGTACAATGACTCTGATGCCTCCATTTTCCATGTTGGTTGAAAGAGTACAAGGCACCTAATTGCTGTAAAACCTCATCCATAATAAATCAAAATGAAGATAGCATCTGCATTTGGGAATAAACCAAATAACTATTAGCTAGGAAGCTGACACACTCCCCTGCTGGCTATCCAACTACAGACAATCATTAACCTTCAAGTTTAAACAAAAGGGGAGGGGGAGGTGTGCCCGGATGTAATATTTATTGTTTTCATCAAGTAGCAATAAGAGTAAAAGCATAAGCACATATTAAAAAAAAACTTTAATAGTAATAGGGCAGCTCAGCTGGTACAAGAAAGACAAAGGGAAGATCCATGGGGCTTCCTTTTCTGACTACCTAGTACGCAGGTGGAGTGCAAAAAGTTATGCTAACAGTAACAGCTCTGGTAGGGGTCTAGATGAAGTTAGAATCAGGATCTTTATTAATCACCAAGCACGACTGGGTCGTGCCTGGAATTGGTCTTGGCACGTACAGGGTACTGATACAGGATATGGATATAGATACAGATACAGGACAAGTCAAGCAGTCAGAAAGGAACATAACATAGTTACAACACAGAAAAAACACCCCCAAAAGTCAGCTTGAGCTAGGGCGCCGTCTATCCACGTGCAGAGTGCCTCAGTGCAGACATGGTGTTGTGCTGTGGGGATGGGCAGTTACGTGGAGAGAGTTCAGAAGGTTGACAGCCGAGGGAAAGAAACTTTTTATGCCTTGAGGTCTTGGTGAAGATGGACCGGAACCGGAGCCTCCGGCTCGAGGGTAGCTGACTAAAGAAGCAATGGCCTGGGTGTGAGGGATCTCTGGTGATCTTTAATGCTCTGGAGTACAGCCTGGAGTGGTAAAGGAGGTCCAGTGAGGGAAGGGATCTCCCGATGATCCTCTCCGCTGATCTGATGACCCTCTGCAGTTTGAGTCTGTCGCTGGCAGAGGAGCTGGCGTACCAAACCAGGATGGAAGAGCATAGGACAGATTCTATTGTAGCGGAGTAGAAGTTTGTCAGAAGTTTTTGGGCCATACCAAACTTTTTTAGTTGGCGGAGAAAGAACAGTCGCTGTTGGGCTTTCCTCTGTGTGGAGGCAGTGTTGGCCTTCCACCTCAGGTCATTGGAGATGGTTGTGCCCAGAAGGCGGACGCTGGGGACCCTTTCCACCTCCTTGCCATCGATGTAGATTGGAGGCTGGGTGGAGGCACATCTCCTGAAATCAACAATCTCCACGGTTTTCGCTGTGTTTAGGACCAATCAGTTCTCTCTGCACCAGTGACAGACACCTTCGACCTGGTGGCGGTACTCCTTCTCATCGTTATTGGTGAGGAGACCGACAATGGTCGTAAGTTCAGCGAATTTGATTACTTTTAGAGAGAGTCTCACGTGGATTTGCAGTTGTGTACATGAAGTGTGTACATAGGTCCTCTTAACACCAGTTGGGACGTAAGCAGTAGTTTTGTTACTCTGAAGTTCAACCCAAACCTTCATCTTTTAAGCTTTCTGCGGTCAGTTTCTTTTTTTGCCCACTTTTATTGAAAGCACAGCAAAAAAAAAAAAAAAAAAAAAAAAAAAAAAAGGACACACACGATTGGCAACGGACACCAATTAACACCCTCCACCACTTTAATGTTAATGTAGAGTTAGAAAAAAAAATTGGGACTAAGTCGGCCTAACAGAACACAAACAAAACTGAGGCAAATTCCACGGACACTACAAGGCAGGTGTATACATCTCTTTGGATATTGTAACTCATCTGAGAGTAATGTGCATTTAACATACGACAGGTGGATTGAGCAGAATCTTCTTCTATAAACACATTCTTTATCAATATCTGAACCAGGTGTTAGGGCAATAGACAAACTTATTTACACAACGTTCTTAGTGGATTCCCAATACAACTGTAGAAAATGCATGTGTAGTACAGTATAATGTTTACTAAACTATAAACACTAAGCTCAATGCAATATATCAAATTTATTTTTTTCGACCCAAGTGAATTTTAAACTCGTGATATAATTACGCATGTTTACACGTAAAAGAACCTGTTTAGCTTTTTCAAGTCTGACAGATAAACCCTTTTAAAGGAAATATCAGGCATTTCACGAAAAAAAACAGATCTACTTACCTGGGGCTTGTGTCCCTTGCCACAGCTCCCCTCTCTGCCAGTGTCCCCTCCGTTGCAGCAGCCGTCCTGGCGAGGTCGCGCTCCCGTAGCGTTCTGCGCAGGCTCAGAACGCTCCCAGCTATGTGAGGACCAGGAGGACAGCGAGCGAGCGGACTGACTATAGGGGGCTAGAGGAAGTCCCAGGTAAGTGAAAATACTTTCCTCTCAGGTTTACTCCTAAGTGATTTAATATATATTTTAATTCCCTCCCTCTTTCCATATGCCTCCCTGGTGGTATAGTGGCTAGAGATGGCACAGCCTAGGAAACTTATGGAGAAGCATGTGATCAGGTTGATCAGCTGATAGATTTGTAAGCCTCTGATTTGCTGTGATGACTTCCTGGTTTAACATGATCATGACCATCAAATCAGAGCCTTACAAATCTATCAGCTGATCACATGCTTCTCCATGAGTTCTCCTAGGCTGGGCCATCTCTACTAGTGCCCCCCCATACATTTCCCTAGCGGTCTAGAGGTCCCTTAAATGTTTTCCCTGGGGTCTAGTGGTCATCCACTTATTTCTCTGATGTATAGTGGTTCCATATAAATTTGCCCTGTTGTCTAGTAGCCCCTTATACATTTTCCTTGGTGTTTTGTGGTCTCCTAAACATTTCCACTGGTGTCTAGTGGTCCTCCATTTATTTCCCTGGTGTCTAGTCCTCACAAGCTGGAAGCAGAAACTATGATTCATCTCCGCTAGTTCCAGCGACCATCGTCTCTTCACACCAGTCTTTACTGCTAAAAGTACCAGGCTCGGCATGATCGCATTATCAAGGCTGGACCTGATGCTAGAGGCAATGCGAGGCTGGGACCGTGCTTGGTAGAGTGGAGCCACGATCATCAGGGTAACAAGGTGAGGCGAGAGCTATATCAACCTCAGCACATTTACAAATTCAGTTGGAAACTGTGAATTCCAAGATGTTAAATCTGCCATACATTAGAAAAACAGCTTACCGAATGCAACTTTCAAGTCATCAATGAAATCCCACGGACAATCCAGAGAGAGCTGGACAAGAGGGCCAAGGAATAATATCTAAAAGGGAAAACTTAAATTATATTACAGACATTCTACTTCTACTGAAATGTATAATAATGCACTGGTAATGCTGCAGACTTACCATAGTGAGTAACAAAGGCAACACTATAGCGGTTAGTATCCCCTCCAGTCGAAAGCCCATAAGGGAAAAGATGGCTGCATCTGTCTGGAAATAGAAAAAGGTATCTGTAACAATAATTTAAAGAGAATCTGTACTCTAATATTCTTACAATAAAAAGCATACCATTCTATTCCTTATTTTCTCCTGTGCCCCTCTGTGCTGTTTCTGCCACTCTCTGCTGCAATCCTGGCTTGTAATTAACAGTTTTAGGCAGTGTTTACAAACAAACTAACCAGCTTGTGATAGGCTCACATAAACAGAGTGTGTGAGTCATACAGAGTGTGCAGGGGGCCTGCAGAGGGTGTGTATCACTTCTATCCAATCACAGGCAGCCCTGCACATTCCACACATTCAAGCCTTAGCCCGACAGACATGACAGAGGAAAGGAGATAAAATTTATTACAGAGACAGTGCAATTAGGAAAGGCTGCAGTAAGCCAGGGCACATTAGAACAGGCATAGGAACTTATAGGATAGAAGAACTAAGGCTGAAAAATTTGTTACAGAGTCTCTTTAAGACTGACGTGAAACAACAACAGGGTACTGCTGTTTCCCACCAATAGGACTGTAATAATGGTTCTCTTCACAAATCTAGATGTATGCAAATAATACATTCTTTTCTTAACTTTTGTGGAAGCACCAGTTGAACCATTCAAGTCACTTCAGTGTCTCCAACATTTGGCAGTTCCAACCTGCCCAGACAAGCCACAATTCCACTACTATTCTACAGCAACCTTAAAGAAGGCTTCAACGTCAGTTCAAAGAGAAAAAGGCAGAGGTGGCATCTCTCCGTTCCAGTGCTGTCATCTGCTGAGGCTCCAAGATCATAACAATCCTGTGTGAGTACAGATTGCCATGAACTTACTGGTACTACTGCAGGGGTAATTAGCTGCTGGGAACTTTTTTTTGTTTTTTATTTAGATTTTAGTTCTCATTGAAAAGTCAGATCGGACCCTGCAGAGCAACTGTGTTACCATAGCAATGTGCACGTTACATACAGAAGAGGACTGACAATAATAACCCAGATAGTACAAAGCTTAGATTAAGACATTGGCCTCAATTCACTAAGCTTTATCAAACACTTTACCGATTGTTTGATAATTTACTTCATGGTTAAAATCTAATTTTGAATTCACAAAGGTGTTATAGATTTATTGAATGTTTTATTGATAAAACATTTGATAAATCTATAACATCTTAGTGAATTCAAAATTCGATTTTACCCATGAGATAAATTATCAAAAGTTTGGTAAAGTGTTTGATAAAGCTTAGTGAATTGAGGCCATTGTGGACCGGATGCACTAAAGTATGGTAAAGCTGCCATGCGCAGGGAGTGAACTGCAATTATACCATTACTAGTGAAGGGGGAGCACCAGCTGTTAACGTGCATGTTGCTGTGTAACGCACGTTACCATAGCAATGCGCAAGTTACTGCAGTAACACACATGCAACTAATGGGTTAACCGCCGGTGCAAGTAAGAGTAAAATTGCTCCCTGCACTTTCCTGCATCAGGCCCTGTTTCCTGGCAATAGTGGAGTTTTACAATAAGGGGAATATGAAATGGCAGGAATCCTGAAGCAGTTTTTGCTAACTTTTTCTTTCAATAGTAAGGGAGCCATTTTCCTTGTGCCGATTGTCTGATTTCAAGATTTTCCATAACTAACAACAGAAGTTCTGATTCCTCTCTGCCCTGCAGATGTATGATAAGGACTGAGGCTAAAGTGCAAAGAGCTAGTACTTCGTATTACTTTCAGGAAGTGACATTCTTGAGAATCTGTATCTGCAGTTACAAAAAAAACAAAACAAAACAGAAAGTCGTGACCAAGCCTAAATGCAATTGCGCATTATTACTAGGAACTGTTTTCTTTACTTAGGTTTTATCATAAGATGCCTGATAATTGCAGTACAATTCTATCCGACCACGCTTTTGAATGGAGCTATTCAGTTAAACACTCTTGTAAGTAATAGGCTACTTTCACACAAACACATTGCCTATGACAAGAAAATTGCATAGCCAATGCAATTTTATTATACAGTAATTGTGCGTTCACATTGGAGTGAAGCATATCGCGAGGCATGCAGTGTATTACCAAACAACGTGCAGGCTTAGGGCCCGTTCAGACTACAAAGTGCGGACCGCAACGCATGCGGACCGCAACGCGTACGAACGCACGCCATCCGCGTTCGTATGCGTTGCGTGGCTGATCCCATCACTGAAAAGTGAATGGGACAGCCGCGCGTTTTTGTAAAATCTGCGTGCAGCATGCGTTCCCGGACCGCACAGGTCCGGAACGCATGCTGTGTGAACATCAGACATTGCACTCTATGCAATGTCTGATGTCCTGCGTGTCGGCCCCCCCGCACGCGTTTCCAAAACGCATATGGAAACGCATGCAGTGTGAACGGGCCCTTACAGTTGCAGAGAAGCCTACATTGCATGTACTGTATACTTCACAATACGCATCGCGTGTGTTTTGAATACTGCAACGTTTTCCAGAAATTACCTTCCTCTTCTGTAATGCAAAGCCCCAGCATGCAGCTAATCTTACGTTCCTGATTATGTTAAAATGGCTGAGCTCAAGTCTGATGCAGAAGACCTGGGTTCAAATCTTGGCTCTTCCTCATCAATAAGACAGCACCTATTCAAAAAGGAGTCCTTGGGCTAGACTCCCTAACACTGATACTGCTTACTGAGCCCACCCTAGTGGCTACAGCTCTGGTGCTCTGGTGCTTGGAGTCTGCTAGGAGAAAAGCAAAATATAAAACACCTTGGCCCATATGCAAGTCACTTTTTCACCTGAGTTTTCTCCTAGGAGAGAATTTTTCATCTTCGATTTAAAATAACTTTCCAGAACTTTTCAACTAAAGAAAGTACTAAAAAGTAGGTGAAAAAGGACCATCAAAATAATTTTGAGTATTTTCTTGCTTTTTAGTGGCTTAAAAGGGATTTTGACAAGTTTAAAAATATCACCTAGGAGAAAACTCAGGTGAAAAAGGGAATTGCATATGGGCCTTCGTCTTAACCACATAACGACCGCCTACAGCCGATGGACGGCGGCAAAGGCTGGGCCCAAACGACCGCAATACGCCCATCGGCAGTGGCTCGTCATGTGGCTGCTGGCGGGGGGGTCGCGCGCATCCTCCGGCAATAGGCTCCGCCCACCCGCACCGTCAACCCGCCGGCCAATCGGAAGCGCCGGCGGGTTGTTAACCCGACGATCGCCGCATAGGAAGCGTATAATACTCTTTGTAATGTATACAAAGCGTATTATACAGGCTGCCTCCTGCCCTGGTGGTCCCAGTGATCGAGGGACCACCAGGGCAGGCTGCAGCCCTCACTGTCTGCACACACACAGATCTGCCCCCCCCCCCCCGCCCTCTGATCGCCCACAGCACTCCTCAGACCCCCCCCCCCCGCCCCATGTTTGCACCCAATCACCCCCCCTAATCACCAATCAATCACTCCCTGTCACTATCTGTCAGCGCTATTTTATAGGTTAGGTCCTAAACTGCCCCCTGGGGGCTCCTGATCACCCCCCCACACACACCCTCATATCCTCCCCAGACCCCCCACCCCTGTGTACATCTATTCTCCCCCCTAATCACCTGTCAATCACCCATCAATCACCCCCTGTCACTAACACCCATCAGATCAGACCCCAACCTGCCCCTTGCGGGAACCCAATCACCCGCCCACACCCTCAGATTTCCCTCAGACCCCCTCCCCTTATCAATTTGCCAGTGCATTGCTTGCATATATTCTCCGCTGTAATCACCTACTGATCACCTATCACCCCGTCACCACTACCCATCAGATCAGACCCTCATCTGCCCCTTGCGGGCACCCAATCACCCGCCCACACCCTCAGAATGCCCTCAGACCCCAGCCCTGATCACCTCGCCAGTGCATTTCTTGCATCCATTCTCCCCTCTAACCACACCCTGATCACCCATCAATCACCCCGTCACTGCTACCCATCAGATCAGACCCTCATCTGCCCCTTTGCGGGCACCTAATCACCCACCCACACCCTCGGATCGCCCTGAGACGACCCCCCCCCCCCCATCACCTCCCCAGTGCATTGCTTGCATCTATTCCCCCCTCTAATCACACCCGAGACACCCATCAATCACCTCCTGTCACCCCCTAGCACTCCTATGCATCAGATCAGGCCCTAATCTGCCCCCTGCGGGCTTCGGATCACCGAGCCAAACCCTCACCCGCCCCACCGCAGTGACAGAATTTTTTTCTTTCTGATCACTGCTGGTCTCCATGACTTGATTGTCGTTGAGACCAACCGTTATGCCATACAATACGCAACCGCCAATCCAAGAAGCTACCATGCCCAGCCTTTTCGGTGGAAACCACTCCAAGTTTCCGAACTTAACATTTTTTGGGGCCTTCTCCTTAACATGGGTCTAGTCAAAAATAATGTATTGCTGTCTTATTGGTCTACACACCCAATACATCACATGCCCAGGTTCTCTGCTGCCATGTCCAGGTCACGATTTGAGAACATCCTGCGCTTCCTGCACTTCAGTGCCAATACAACCTGTCAATCTAAGAGGCCACCCTACTTTTGACCAGTTCCACAAAATTCGGCCGCTCATAGATCACCTGTCATCAAAATTTGCAGATGCTTATACCTCTGAACAGGCATTTTAAGGCATTTGGTTTCCAGACTACTCCTCACGGTTTTGGGCCCCTAAAATGCCAGGGCAGTATAGGAACCCCACCAAGTGACCCAATTTTAAAAAGAAGACTCCCCAAAGTATTCCGTTAGGTGTATGGTGAGCTCATAGAAGATTTTATTTTTTGTCACAAGTTAGTGGAAAATGACAATGTGCAACAAAAAAACAAAAAACAAACAAAAAAAAAAACAATAAAAATCAATTTCCACTAACTTGTGACAAAAAATAAAATCTTTGAACTCACCATACTCCTAACGGAATACCCTTGGGGTGTCTTCTTTCTAAAATGGGGTCACTTGTGGGTTTCCTATACTGCCCTGGCATTTTAGGGGCCCTAAACCGTGAGGAGTAGTCTAGAAACCAAATGCCTGAAAATGACCTGTGAAATCCTAAGGTACTCATGACAATTTTTTGATTTTTTTTTTTTTACACACACAATTGTCCATTTACAGAGAGATTTCTCCCACCCAGCATGGGTATGTGTAAAAATACACCCCAAAACACATTATACTACTTCTCCCGAGTACGGCGATACCACATGTGTGACCCTTTTTTGCAGCCTAGGTGCGCTAAGGGGCCCAAAGTCCTATGAGCACCGTTAGGCTTTACAGGGGTGCTTACAATTTAGCACCCCCCAAAATGCCAGGACAGTAAACACATCCACAAATTACCCCATTTTGGAAAGTAGACACCCTCTTTTTGTCACAAAGTGTCATTTTCCACTTGTGACAAAAAATAAATTCTTCTATGAACTCACCATGCATCTTAGTGAATACTTTGGGATGTCTTCTTTCCAAAATGGGGTCATTTGGGGGGCATACTATCCTGGAATTTTAGCACCTCATGAAACATGACAGGTGCTCAGAAAAGTCAGAGATGCTCCAAAATGGGAAAATTCACTTTTGGCACCATAGTTTGTAAACGCTATAACTTTTACCCAAACCAATAAATATACACTGAATGTTTGTGTTTTTTTTTTTTATTATTATCAAAGACATGTAGCACAATGAATTTGGACAAAAATGTATATAGAAAGGTTACTTTATTTGAAAAATGTAAGCACAGAGTTAAAATAAAAAAAATAATTTTTTGATAAAATTCATGTCTTTTTTTGTTGAATGTAATTAAGGCCTCGTTCACATCTGCTGCGCTGAAAAACGTGTTAAAGCGCATGGTAAAAAACGCATGCGCTTGTGCGCGCTTTAGTCCGCGTTTCTATGCGTTGCGCTGCGCTTCTTTAAAGCACGCTTTGCTTACTGTAGCAGCAGCAGTCGTCAATAAAACTTTGTTTTTGTATGTAAATGTATTTTTTTCTCCAATTAGGGGTAAAAAACGCATGCGCTTCTATGCGCTTGTACGCGCTTCTATGCGCTAAAAAAGCGGACCCATTCACTTGCATTGCTGTGCGCTTTACAGCTCAGCGCACAGAAATGCATGCAACACTACGTTTCTGTAACGCTGCTCAGCGCAGCGCATAGATGTGAACCAGCTACATTTAGTTACATGGAAAAATGAATACCTTGCTGATCGCACAGGGCAGTGCGCTGTGGAAAGCGCACAGAAACGGCCCTGATGTGAACGAGGCCTTAAACTAAAAATTGCAGCAGCAATCAAATAGCACCACAAGCGAGCTGTATTCGTGACAAGAAAAGGAGGTAAAATTCATTTAGATAGTAGGTTGTATGACCGAGCAATAAACCATTAAAGCTGCAGTGGTCTGGTCCTTGGGCCAAAAGACTGCGGTCCTTAAGTGGTTAAAGTGAACCTAAACCCTAGGGGGAAAAAAATGAGTTTCACTTACCATGGGCTTTTACCAGCCTCCTGCAGCCATCCTGTGCCCTTGACGTCACTCCTCATTCCTCTAGTCCCTCGCCGGCAACTAGTTTCTTTTTTTCCGACTGAGTCGGCAGGCAGCCACGCGTGTCATTACACGCGTTACCACGGCAACAGGACACTATAGCGGGTGTCAAAACGTATCTTTGTAAGCATTGACACCCACTATAGCGTCTTGTTGCCACGGTAATGTGTGTAATGACATGCATGGCGGCCTGTCGACTCAGAGTCGGAAAAAAAAGAACCTAGTTGCCGGCGAGGGACCAGAGGAATCCAGGAGTGATGTCGAGGGCACAGGATGGCTGCAGGGGGCTGGTAAAAGCCCCAGGTAAGTGAAACTCATTCTTTCTCCCTAGGGTTTAGGTTCCCTTTAAAGCAAATCTGTACTGTGGGTATAGGTTTGATACTTACCTCAGTGGTTGGAAGCCAATGGATGGTCCAGAGCCTTCCCAAATCCTCGTAGAGCCCACTGTTCCAGCACAAGTAAGGTCCACCCATGCCCAGTAGCACTAAACCATTCAAGCATAATTTTTTTTCCCTCCATGCAGGAATGTTCTACTGGGCCTGCACAGACCATACTCATGCATGCCCATTTCATGTGCCCTTATCTACGGCTGGGAGCGCAGCCACATGAAGCCTATGTGATTAGATTTTGTAGAATAAGTATAGTTGCACCCTTCACTGTAATGGTGGGCTGTAGGAGTGGCTTCCCACTACTGAGGTAAGCATCTAACTTCTTCTTTTCACTTCGGGTATACTTTAAATCTGAGGAAGGAAATCCACAGGCTCATGTAAAATCTAAAACTAGCATCTTTTATTGAAAACGGCAGGTTGTGAGACCGACCGCCACCAGTTTATCTGTTGATGTCCTTGTTCCTGTGTCCATCCGTTATCAATAAAAGATGCTGGTTTTAGACCTCACATGAGCTTTTAAGTATAGAAAGAAAGGATGCAGATGCTCAACCCCCAAACCTGGTACTCACAGGTGCTAGATCTGGGTAGCCAAACAAGGTTAAGGTAGAAGAAGGAGATCCATAGGCTCATTTGAAATCTAAAACCAGCATCTCTATTGAAAACTGATGGACAAAGGAACAAGGACATCCACAGATACAACCGACGGTTGTCAGGCTCACAATCTGCAGTTTTCAATAGTATTAATGTTAAAGGGAACCAGAGATGAACGTTTCACACAAAATAAACATATCAGTTGATAGCTTGTAAAGAATAAATGCTCTACCTGATAATTTTGCCGCTCTGGTAAGCCTTTTTTAGTGTTTTTTATCCATTGTTGCTCCAGGAAAAATCAAATATGGCCGCCGGTTCATATCCCTTCTCCTTCCGGGTTATATGAGTTGTTCTGGATGTGCTGTCTAGGCTATATGAGACTATGCTGCTATCTAGGCTAAATGCAGCCTTTCATCTATGTGCTTTCATTTTGGTATGATCTGCCTGTAGGAAGTGTCACTGATAATAACTGCAGTTTCATTCCTATGAGAATCTAGTGCACACAGGGATCATATTACAGCCACAGAGCTTCTCTCTCAGGAGCAGCAGCCCCTCCCAGTCATCACAGCTCTCAGTATGCAAAGCAGAAGATCTAAGCCAGGAGGGGGAAGGCTTGGGCTTGAAAGGACTCCACAGAAGAGTGACTCAGCTATAATGATTCCAGGTCAAACCTCGACTGAATAGTCGATGGATTCTTATCACAGTTGCTAATAGACTAATTAAGCAGATAACAATGAAACTAAAAGCAGGGTAGGTGTTTACTGTCATGTTCCCACTGATAAATGTAATAAAATACATGAGGGTGCTTCATCTCTGGTTCTCTTTAAAAAGCATTCTATGTTCATATCCAATTAGCTTTTCTCCTGAGTTTTTGCCATGAAATATTCTCAAACCTTACCAATAAAACACCTTTAAAAGCTCTGACCAAGCAAGACATGTTCTTACAATAAAGTATAATACTTATTTACATTCTTTTCAGTATTTTTTTTTTCAGTTGCTGAGTGCTGAAAAGTTACTTTATAGATGCAAAATTATCTCCTGGGAGAAAACTTAGAGAATAGTTAATTGGATAAGGTCCATGGTACACGGCAGATAAAAATGAACCATCATTCTTATGTACACATCAAATGATCAGTCCATGTAAAAGACCCAAGAAATAGCTTTGTATTCCATTTACTTCCTTCGTCACGATTGCACAGTTCCCACAACATATCAGAAATATCTGATGACACTGGATAAAGAACGATTATTTTCAGAAAAAATCCAGCACGATTTCATCATTATGCTTTATGGTTGTAGTGCAAAATTTTTTACAACAATGATGTCACAATTTGTCATTGATCAATTGTTTCCAACAACATTGTAGGCAGCTTTAGCTTTAAATTTACTGCTAATCACAGATTTGCATATTTGCTAAAAAATTTTTATAGCAGTGAGGCTTAGTTCACATTATAAATCACAAGCGATGAGTGCTTTTTGAAGCGTTTTTGGGCGATTTGCGATTTTTGTAAGCAATTTTGTTTTGCAATTTGAGCTTTTCTGGTTTCAAACAATCAGGAAGTGAACTCTTTGACCTGGAACTGAATATCCTATCTAATAATATCCCTGTGTCATCGTGGCCGTGTGTTGCGCTACTGCGCATGTGCAGGGCGAACAGCCGTTGGCACAGGAGGACGGGTCCAGAGAGCCGGGTGCACGCGCATGGCGGACGGGTGCGCACTGACTGGCGGTGGCAGCGTGAAAAGACCTAGAGCCCATTTTTAAATGAGCTTAGGACAACTAGTCTTTAATGTAATTTAAAATGAAAAGTGCTCACAAAATCACTTATCCAAGTGCTTGTAAAGCACTATGCCTTGCAATGAAGCTCAGAAAAAATGAGCAGGACCCGCGTTTGCGATTTGAAAGAAAGTTCAACGCTCATGTGAGAACACTCACATTGGAATTCATTACACAATCGCTTTTAAAAGACGCTATTGCTTAAGAAAAGCTCAAAGCGCTCATAGTGTCAACAAGCCCCTTTTCAACTCTATCCAAAAACTATATCAACATGTTCGAGGAGTCTGTGGTTTAACTAGCCTGGCGTTCTATTAAGATCGCCAGGCTGGCGACCGGACATTTTTCTTTTAATAAATAAAAAAAAAAAAAAAAAAAAAAAAACTATTGAATGCAGCCAACTGAAAGTTGGCTGCATGAAAGCCCACTAGAAGGCGCTCCTAATGCGTACTTCTGATCGCCTCCGGCGATCAGAAGTAACAAGAAAGGCCGCGATGAGCGGCCCTTGTTATGCTTTCCTCGTCGCCATGGCGACGAGCGGAGTGACGTCATGGTCAGCCGCCTTCGATCCAGCCCTTAACGCTGGCCAGAACTGTTTGGTCTGGCTGCGCTGGGCTCGGGCGGTAGGGGGGACCCTCTTTCGCCGCCGCGCTGCGGCGATCAGGTAGCACGCGCGGCTGGCAAAGTGCCGGCTGCGTGTGCTCCTTTTTATTTGATTCAAATCGGCCCAGCAGGGCCTGACGGCAGCCTCCGGCGGTAATGGACGAGCTGAGCTCGCCCATACCGCCAGGCTGGTTAAAGGACAACTGAAGTGAGAAAAATAGAGGCTGCCATATTTATTTCCTTTTAAATAATACTAGTTGCCTGGCAGCCCTGCTGATCTGTTTGGCTGTGGTGGTGTCTGAATAACACAAGAAACAAGCATGCAGCTAATCTTGTCAGATCTGACAATGTCAGGAACATCTGATCTGCATGCTTGTTCAGGGTGTATGGCTAAAAGCATTAGAGGCAGAGGATCAGCAGGATGGAGCGCTGCAAAAACAGCTGGCGCCACCATAGACCACAATAGGAATTATGGCTATAGCAGCACTCAATGAGTAATTTGGGCGCCGTCAGAAGACGGAGCACATACAACAATAAAAACACTGCAATTTGGCCGCCAGCAATAGCCTCACTATCCATGGCGGCCTGGAGCAGGAATAGTAAATAAAGCCACGGGGACTTGTGAAGGAGCAGGATGAGATTTTTAATCGGCTTTACCCTGCGCCCAAATCTCCCAGCATGTATGCCAGCAGAATAGCCAAGCAACTGGTATTGCCAAAAAAAAAAAAAAAAAAAAAATATGGCAGCATTAATATGCCTCCCATTTTAGTTGTCCTTTAAGGGCCCATTCACACTAGAGCGTTTTGCCGGCGATTTCGGCAAAACGCTCAAGCGCTAGCGCTTTTTAAAGCACTGTGCTATAATACCCTATGGGCCCGTTCTCACTTGGGCGATTTGCATTAATTGCCAGCGATTGACACAAATCGCCAAACGCAAACGTGCAGCCTGCACCATTTTCATGCAATTTCCCGGCGATCGCGTTTCAGTGCTATAGAAGCAGTGTTCAGTGATTTTTCTGCATGAATCGCGGAAAGAAAAAAAAAAAAAAAAAAAAAAAATCACTCCCGCAAGTGTGAATGGGGCCTAAAGGGAATATCCGAGCTTACCCAGGGCTTCCACCAACCCCTATGTCCCTCGCTGCAGCTACGCTCTCAGCCGCTGGCTGATGTTCCAACGGTGCAGAGACCTCGCCAGGTCATCCTCTACTGCGCCTGCACCGCTGACAATTACTCGCACGTGATGTGGATTATACTGCGCAGGCACAGAACAACTGCACGAGCGCCGCTGTCAATCACTCACACATGGTGTGGAGCGTACTGCGCAGAAATCCTCTCTCTCCTGGGAGGATTCTCATTGGTTCACTGAGTGGTGGACCAATGAGTTTCCATCCTGGTGGAGGAAGGATCACCAGTGGTCTGTTGCAATCAAGCCCCAAATGCTTCTGTATAATCGCCATTTCTCCCCTCTGCAGCAGCAGACTCAGGGGCAAATCCAGGATTTCCAAGGGGGGGGGGTTCCTGAAAGCGGCGTGTGGGCGTGGCCAAAACATGGTGTGGGTGGAGCCAAATACTAGCAGTTTCTAGGCTAAATTGCATCCGGGGTGAGGGTGTAAAATGTGCCCCCAACGTAGAGACAGGTATAGGTGCCCGCAGTATAGGTTGCCAGCTATAGGTCCCCCCCAGAATAGGTAGCCCATATAGTTGCACCCAGTATAGGTTAGATAGGTATATGCCCCCAGTATAGATTAGATAGGTATATGCCCCCAGTATAGATTAGACAGGTATATGCCCCCAGTATAGATTAGACAGGTATATGCCCCCAGTATAGATTAGACAGGTATATGCCCCCAGTATAGATTAGACAGGTATATGCCCCCAGTATAGATTAGACAGGTATATGCCCCCAGTATAGATTAGTCAGGTATATGCCCCCAGTATAGATTAGACAGGTATATGCCCCCAGTATAGATTAGACAGGTATATGCCCCCAGTATAGATTAGACAGGTATATGCCCCCAGTATAGATTAGACAGGTATATGCCCCCAGTATAGATTAGACAGGTATATGCCCCCAGTATAGATTAGACAGGTATATGCCCCCAGTATAGATTAGACAGGTATATGCCCCCAGTATAGATTAGACAGGTATATGCCCCCAGTATAGATTAGACAGGTATATGCCCCCAGTATAGATTAGACAGGTATATGCCCCCAGTATAGATTAGACAGGTATATGCCCCCAGTATAGATTAGACAGGTATATGCCTCCAGTATAGATTAGACAGGTATATGCCTCCAGTATAGATTAGATAGGTATATGCCCAGTATAAATTAGATAGGTATATGCCCAGTATAGATTAGATAGGTAAATGTCCCGCAGTATAGATTAGATAGGTAAATGTCCCGCAGTATAGATTAGATAGGTATATGCCCAGTATAGATTAGATAGGTATATGCCTCCAGTATAGATTAGATAGGTATATGCCCCCAGTATAAGTTAGATAAGTTTATGCCCCCAGTACAGATTAGATAAGTATATGTCCCCCAGTATAAATTATATAGGTATATGCCCAGTATACATTAGTTAGGTTAGGCGGGGGGAGCGGGAAGAGAGGAGTTTCCACTTACCTGTCTTCATCCTGCACGCAGCTTCTATCTTCATCCTCTCCCGGCGAGCGTCGCATCGGTAAGAGCTCCCCCTGTGATGACATGCGGTTACGTCATCACAGGGGGCACTGTTACCATAACGACAGACGCCGGCCGGGACAGGATGTAGATAGAAGCTGGCAGGATCGAGGAAGGTAAGTGGAAAGTCTTCTCCCCGCAGCGCTAGTGCCCGTACGCCTGCTCCCCGCCGCCAGCAGCAAGCGAGGCCCCCCGCAGCGTGAGGCCTCGGGTGCCCCCACTCGTGCTGCCAGTCAGATGGGACTATCCACCGCACACACAAACGGCAGCCCCACTTCCGGTCTCGGTGCAGGGGGGGGGGGGGGGGGTGTTCAGACACCCGGAACCCCCCCTTCCGTGCGCCACTGAGACTGGATGCACAACAGAAACACAAGCACATAGAAATGCGATGGATCACAGTGTGTCATGAGCGGATCCGCTAAGGACACGCACTTGTGCATCCAATACAGTGTGAACCCAACTTAGTCACTTCAGCTAGCTGCCATTTACTAAGTCACTTGTCTGATATGGTCCACAAGGCTAGGCAAGGGAAAAGGGCAATGTTAGGGACCTGGGGCAAGAGAGGTCACATGAGGACAGCAGGCCTGCATATATCAACAACACAAGATTAACCACCAGCTAACAGCAATGAAAAACCATAAACAATAAATGTTCCGCAAACCACTTTAGATCTTGAGGAAGTCACCTTGCCAATATCAGGGAAGCATAACCTATCTGGTCTCAGAATACAATCACCTTCAGTCTTCTGCATACCTATTCACAAGTAAAGTCAGCTTATGCAACTGGGCTAACAAGAAACTCAAGTATGTGTTTTATTTCTACGTGTAATAAGAAGTCCCCTGGGCAATATCACACCTATGCAACAAACTCCTGTGTTGGCTGCTAGTTACCTTGATGCCAGTCAACTCCTTCCAGAGCCCCAGGAAGAGGGGGGACATCGCAGACACGACCAGGACACTTGTGAACCTCCTCTTGATGACAGCGGGGTGGTCCCTGCACAGTAAAGGCAGAAAAGTACATGAGGTTAGAGCAAAATCCCATCACTTCCGTGTATCACCCGCTCCACCAACACAGAGGAGAGGCTCCCCCATAATCATCAGATATCTGACTGTAGCAGTCTATGGCCCAAGCCACACCATCTGCACCCCCCCACACACTGCCGCACATCTGTACCTGGGCAGATCGCTCTTCCACACATACAGGCTGCCTACATAGGAGCATGCCAGCGTCAGGCAGCAGAGGACAGACACCCTGCACAGCCCGGAGCCCGGCTCCCCCTCATATTGATCAGACATGGCTGCCATAGCTCTGCTGCTGATACTACATTGGAGCTGGTATCCGCGGCATCCCTATAGACGTGCACAGCCCCTGGCTCCTCCCCTGACGCCGCTATTTGCTGCAGACCGCTGCCGTGCGAGAGAGCCTGTTCTCTTATTAGCTGCCTGTAACTTAAGCAGAACTCAGCCGTATGCTTTCACTATCACTTCCAGCCCCTTGTCATGTATGTACACTACAGAACAGAAGAAGCAAGCAAGTGAAGCCTCGCACAGATTAACGTGTGGTGCCCGGTTGCTGATCATTGGGCCCTGGAGCAAAAGTTAAATGGTGTCCCCCATCCCTAGGCAAGCTTGAGCAATAGTGCAGCTCCATAGCTCCCAACTGTCCCTTTTTGGAGGGACAGTGCCTTTCTGTAAGCCTAATCCCTCTGTCCCTCTTTCTTCCTCATTTGTCCCTCTTACAGGACTGATGTCCAGATTATGTAAACATATGTATCTTTATACTGAAATATGTGTTAAATTAACTCTAAACTTCATTCTTATCCTTTAAATTGATATATTTCTTATTTTCAAATATTAATACAAAGTAAAAAGAACCAGAATAGAAAAGACCAGTGTGGGTTGAATTCACTGGGGATGCGACCCCTGCCGTTGCGGGGGGGCCCTGCCCGCTCGGGGACTTTTTGGGGGCAGGAGGGGTCGCAGCATAAGAGGAGAGCTGTGGCCGCAGATCGGTGGGGAGGGGGGAAATCCCCCCCCCCTCCCTTACCTCAGGCTCTCCTCTCAGCGCTCCCCTCCTGCAAGCAATCATTGGTGGTGCTCGTGGCAGCCGCGGCGGCGGCAGGCAAGCTGAGCACATACCTCCTTCTGGCCGGTGTAGTGAAAAATTTTGCTACCCATCATATTTTGCAACTTGCCATAGAGGACAGTGTATGACTGTGTAGGTGTGGCTACTCTCTGTTAACATGCCTGTAATTTTTTGCAACCACACATCCCATTGAGGTAGAAGGGGGATTGTTCCCTCCAGGGGGGGTTATTAGTTGAGCGAGAGGGGGGATTGTTCCCTCCAGGGGGGGTTATTAGTTGAGCAAGAGAGGAGGGTTCTGTGTGAGAATAGGGTTTGGTTGGGTTGCATTTTCTGATACAGATAGGTTAAATTCCATGGTTAGGTTGCACTTTCTGATAGCTATACCTATAAATTAGTGCAACCGGTTGCAAAATCTGATAAAGTTGCAAAAAATTTCACCACACCGGTCTCCGATCACTAAGTGCTTTATGGAACTTCCTGTGTAAACAGGAAGTTCTAGTGATCGGAGACCTCCGGCCAGAAGGAGGTATGTGCTCAGCTTGCCTGCCACCGCCGCTGCTGCCACCAGCACCACCAATGATTGCTTGCAGGAGGGGAGTGCTGAGAGGAGTGCCCGAGGTGAGGGGGGGGGGAATTTCCCCCCTTCCCCACCGATCTGCGGCCACGCTCTCCTCTTATGCTGCGACCCCTCCTGCCCCCAAAACGTCCCCGAGCGGGCCCTGGGGAGGAGGGGGGGCGGAATTTTTTTTTGCAGGGGGGCCCAGGGCTTTCTAGGTACGCCCCTGGTTGAATTATAAAATAACATAATTTTCTTATTAATTCTTTATAAGTGTGACTAGCGGTGTGTTTGGGGTAATTAGAGGTTTTGGTGGGGATGTGATTAGGGGTGTGGCAGGTGTGCCATGCAAACCTGAACTGAGAATTAAAAGTCAACATAAACTAACCTCACGCCTAGTCTACTCATCAATCTCTTCTCCACTTCCTCGTCCTGTTTGTCCACTGTGATCAATGGAATTCTCACCCCATAACAGCTTCCTGGTCAGCACATTGTAATATCGCCCACTGGAGCCATAGGCGAGCATGGACATTACCTTGCTCACCAGTTGTCCTTTCAGGTATAACTGACAGCAACCAATATATAACTGACAGCAATTGATATATTTCAGTTTTGACATAATCTTGTCTTCAGAGAGGAACAGGTACACTGTGTATTTATTTTAAAGTGGTCCTGAACTCTTGCACAGGACTGAAGAAATACATAGAGAAATGCACCCTGTATGTATTTAGAAAGTTTAGCCTGGTTAATTCTGCCTCATTTGTGTCTAATCACAAGTTGTAATCTGATCTCCCCCCTGTGTCACATGACTGCCTATGGCAGAGATGGCAGATAAGGCCATTTTAAAGCACAGGAGGTTAACAATATGTTCCATGAATCAGGAAGTAGAAACAGTGAAGATCTATTTTAGGATTTGTATCAGGTGTAACAAAGAAATGTTTTTTGCATTATGCTATTGCGTATCTTTTAGAGCATAGAGAGCGTTCTGAGTTCAGGTCCCCTTTAAATAATTTTACACGGTTCAAGTTCACTTTAAGTGTTCCTCTTTCTTATCTAAAAAAATGTGAGGTATCCAGTTCACCATGGATATAGAAGTGGATACAGGAACATACACTTACCTACATATAACAGCGCATAGAGATTATAATTACCCTCCACCGACACAGGGACAGTTTTGTGTAAATGAGTCCTGGGCAAAAATGGACATTGGGCTCTTTACAGTGAATACTGTTTTGACTGTAAAGTTTTTGTGACCTTTGCAATGAATTGGGTGCTCTGAAAGGACTTGGGGGGCCTAGGCAATTGCCCAGTTTTGCTCTATATCTCTGGCTCTGTCCCCAACCCTACATATGCAAAGGTTGAAGAAAATCAACGCTGAACAGCATGTCTGGGTAAAATGAACCTTGTCTTATTTAGAAGGGGGCTGTCCTCTGCTCAGATGTACTCGCATGGGATAACTGCCAGTGAGGACACCTGCAACCAACTGCAAGTTCCTGGCAGATAAATGTGAGTAGCTTACAGTAAACTACTACTATCAGCTGTTCCTGTGAAAGAGTCCTTAGGTAGATTTTCTGCTCAGCTCTTTTTATCAGTTTGTTCCTCTTTGGCGTGACGCGGTCTTTGGGTAGTTAAAGAGGAACTTTACCGAAAAGAAGTAGTGGGGGAGAAAATAAATTAATACATTGCAAAGTGAGTGTAACGATCGGTGTAACACAGAGAGGGTCTTATTATTGGTGATCTGCAGTATCACCAAGAATACAGATATATACCCGATTATTGATGATCTGCAGTATCACCGATAATCAGATATATCACTAACCTCTGGACACCGGAGAGATATGAGTGTTTTGGTGCAACAGTAAATACTTTGAGAGCAATACCTGGAGAACAGGTATCAGAGCAGTAGGCTATACTGCAAAAGAGAACAAGTGCCTTCCAGTAACCTGAGAATCTCCCGAATGGGGGAGCCAGACCAGGAGATGGAAGGACCAGAGCGTTAGTGACACCAATAGGAGAGTGTCACTAATGATCTGTGAACTATCTCTAAGGTAGAGAGATAGCTCTCGAGGTCGGGCAAGCCAGGTCGGCAACACACGGACAGATAAGTACAAAGACAGGAGACAGATACAGTAATCCTAAGACATGCAGAGTTTGGCAACAGAATATCAGATATAGCGAAGTACCAAATCAGTAATCAGAAGAGTGGTTAGGAAAGCAAAAGGTCATAACAGATAATAAACAATGTCTAGTCTTGGTGTGAGCTCCGTGATCATCAACACCCTGGAACTAGTCTGAAGTATAACAGAATGATTATACAATTCCCTAGTCTGGGTGTGAGGTCCGTGATCATCAACACCCTGGAACTAGTCTGAAGTATAACAGATTGGTAACACAAGTCCCTAATCTGGGTGTGAGGTCCTTGATCATCAACACCCTGGAACTAGTCTGAAGTATAACAGAATGGTAATACAAGTCCCTAATCTGGGTGTGAGGTCCTTGATCATCAACACCCTGGAACTAATCTGGAAATAACAACTGGTAACACAGAATCTAACAAAAGGTCTGAGTGCTTCCACGTAGTGATCGCAACGGCAGACAACCAGAGAATGACCAGCACCCAGTATATATAGCACAGCGCTCTCCAGCGCCTCCCCTAAGTGCTGGACCAATGGGAACTGGTTGAATCGTCAGCTGACCGGCTTGGTCAGCTGACTCCCTTCTGGCTATCATAAAAGTTCTGCCTCTCAGCGCGCGTGCGCGTCCTTCTGAACCTGTGTGGACTATCAGTCCCAGCCACACCAGCCATGTGTTGTGTACCACCCGCCGCGCTGGACGCGGAAACAGCTGCACCGCTATCAGGGCATGCGGCGGTTCCTCCGCATTCAGCCACAATGGTAGATGTAGGCCTACGCATGCAAACCGCCGCATTGGACGCGGAATCAGCCGCCTTGTTCTGAACACACGCGGCGGCTTTTCCGCGTTTTCTCACAGTACCCCCCCCCCCCCCCCCTGAGGAGTGGACTCCGGACAGCTCCTACCCGGCTTCTCAGGATGTAGGGAGTGGAATACCCTCTTTAATTTATCCGCATGCATGCGGCAATCAGGTACCCAATGCCATAACCCTTCCAGTGAACCAAATACTGTACTGAATTCTGTACAATACGTGAATCTAAAATCTTTTCCACTTCATACTCAGGTTGGTCTTTCACCATCACAGGGGGGGGAGGAGTGGAATCTACATGCACTGCTGGCTTAAGCAGGGATACATGGAACGATCTCACACCATGCATGCTGGCAGGAAGGTCAACGGCATAAGTAACATTGTTGATTTTCCTGGTTACTGGCAAAGGACCCACAAATCTGGGTCCTAGCTTGGGTGAAGGCTGTTTTAAAGCCAAATGACGAGTGGACACCCAGACTAGGTCTCCTGGCCGGAACTTCCACTCTACGGAACGTTTCTTGTCAGCTTGTCCTTTCTGACTCTGAAAAGCCTTCTCTAGATTCTTTTTCACAATTCCCCACATGTTTTTAAAAGACTTTTGCCAAGCCTCTAAAGCTGGAAACGGAGTAGAAGCTACTGGCAGTGGGGAGAACCTAGGCAACCTTCCTGTTACCACCTGGAATGGAGAGAATCCAGAAGAAGAGCTTTTCAAGTTATTGTGTGCAAATTCTGCAAACGGCAAGAACTTGACCCAATCAGTTTGTGCATCCGCAACGTAACACCTTAGAAACTGTTCCAGAGATTGATTAATTCTCTCGGTCTGACCATTGGTCTGTGGGTGGTAGCCCGACGAAAACGACAGTTCCATGCCCAACTGATGACAGAATGCCCTCCAAAATTTAGAAACAAATTGGACTCCCCGATCTGACACTATATTTTCCGGAATGCCATGTAGCCGGAAGATATGCAGGATGAATAGATCGGCCAACTCCTGGGCCGAGGGGAGTCCTTTCAAGGGCACGAAATGGGCCATTTTACTGAATCTGTCGACTACCACCCAAATGACCGACATGCCCTCAGACCTCGGGAGTTCACCCACAAAATCCATGGACAAATGGGTCCATGGTTCACTTGGGGTGGGTAAAGGCTGAAATGTTCCCACAGGTGCCTGACGGGAGGGTTTACTTCTTGCACACACTCCACATTGTCTCACATACTCCTTGCAGTCAGTTGCCAAAGAAGGCCACCAAGCACACCTAGCAACAAGGTCCTGTGTTCTGGTGGCACCAGGATGCCCAGCATTTTTGTGGGAGTGGAACATCCGCAATATCTGGAGACGAAATGGCAATGGTACAAACATGACCCCTTCAGGCTTTCCCTCAGGGACATCCTGCTGGAAGGGACTTAAAGTTTCGGTCCAGTTCCTCCAGGTCTCTGTGGCTGCCAACACCACTTTCTGTGGGAGAATAGTCTCTGGGTCTGAGGGCTGTGCTGTCTCTGGCTCAAAACATCTGGATAAAGCATCTGCTTATAATTTTTACTACCCGGGGTATACGTAATTATAAATCCAGTGTTCTCCCCAGGCTCTTTTAGCCGGGTGCTCCACCCAGCTAGATTTGGTGACCACCCGGCTGTCATCGGCTCACTTCCTCCTATGCTGTAAGCAGAGTTGCCCTGCATTTTCCTCTTGCCCCACCCTGCTGCTTTTTCATGCCACCCGCCTGGAAAATAATTCTGGGGAGAACACTGAAATCTGAATCTTGAGAAAAACAGTGACCACCGAGCCTGTCGGGGACTCAATCTCTTAGCCCCTTCGATGTATTCCAAATTTTTGTGATCAGTGTGGACTGTAATCGTATGTTCTGCTCCTTCTAGATAATGACGCCATTCTTCAAAGGCCAATTTAATGGCTAGGAGCTCCCTGTTGCCTATATCGTAGTTTTTCTCTGCGGGTGAAAATCTACGGGAAAAATAGGCACATGGGTGTAACCTCACTTGCAACCCAGAACGCTGAGACAGCACAGCCCCTACCCCAACCTCTGAGGCATCTACCTCCACAATAAAGGGATAGGAGATGTCAACGTGTCTCAAAATGGGTGCAGTACAAAACAATTCCTTCAGAGTGGAGAAAACAGCAAGAGCTTCGGGGGACCAGTGGTTAATATCTGCCCCTTTCTTTGTGAGACTGGTGAGGGGTGCGATAACTGTGGAGTACCCCTTTATGAACCTTCTATAGTAATTAGCGAACACTAAGAATCTCTGGAGAGCCTTCAGTCCCACTGGCTGAGGCCACTCCAGAACAGCAGAGACTTTGGCAGGGTCCATAGAAAGGCCTGAGGTAGAAATTATGTACCCCAGAAAGGCAACAGATATTACCTCAAAAATGCATTTCTCCAACTTGGCATATAACATGTTTTGTCTTAGCTTGTGTAACACAAACCTGACATGGTCCCTATGCTCTGAGAGGTTGGCTGAGAAGATTAGTATATCATCCAGATATACTAGGACAAATTTGCCCAAAACCTCTCTGAAGACTTCATTAATGAGTTCCTGAAAGACGGCCGGGGCGTTACACAACCCGAAGGGCATCACCAGGTACTCGTAATGCCCATCGGGTGTGTTAAAGGCCATCTTCCACTCATCGCCCTTTCTGATCCGTACCAGGTTGTATGCACCCCGCAAATCCAATTTTGAGAAAATCTTAGCATTGGTGACCTGAGTAAATAAATCATCTATTAAAGGTAATGGATAGCGACTTTTTACTGTGATTTTATTCAGGCCCCGATAATCAATGCACGGCCGAAGGCCTCCGTCTTTTTTCTTTACAAAAAAGAACTCTGCCCCAGCCGGCGAGCGGGAAGGGCGAATGAACCCTTTGGCTACGTTTTCACGGATGTATTCCTGCATGGCCAACAATCGAAAGGACGGTGTGGAGGAAGTTTGAAACAACGAAAGGGTCCGCACAATGCTCCTAAGATCCTTTGTCTTTATTTATGGACGTATCCAAATAGGTCAACACACAAATCGAGCTGACATGTTTCGGACCCACTGGTCCTTAATCATAGTTTATCGGCGGACTTAGGACAAAACACGTCCACAAACTCGGCATACTGATCTGGCAATCCCTCCACGTGAATCTTGGTCTCACCCAAGGTTACCTTCGCTAAATGATGAAAGCAATGGGAAGACCAGCTCGTTAGCTTACCAGTGGCCCAATTAATCTGAGGTGAGTGAAGTTGTAACCAAGGCATGCCAAGAATGATCGTGGAGGTTGTCATTCGCAACACAAAAAAATGCAAATCTTCTCTATGCAACACCCCGATAGTGACTCTTACTTCTGGAGTCTGTGACAGAGCACTGTTACCCTGCAGAGGGGAATCATCCACTGCAGTAACTTGAATTGGTGGTTTTACAGGGTGACTGGAATACCCAATTTCTTAGCAAATTTGTAATCCATAAAATTAGCCGCTGAGCCTGAGTCAATGAAGGCTTCAGTGACCTCAGACCTATCTTCCCATGAAACAGTACAGGGAAGAAGCAAACGTTTATCATCTAGGGGTAAAAATTGCACGCCTAGGGTATTACCCCAACTACACCTAGGCAGAAGCGTTTCCCGACTTCTTAGGGCAATTCTGTACTCTATGACCCCCCTCTGCACAAAAAAAACAGAGCTGCTCTGCTATCCTGCGTTTCTGCTCCACTTGAGACAATTTTGACCGACCAATCTGCATTGGCTCAGGCGGAGGTGAAGCGGGAGGAGGTGGAGTTACTGGAGGTGCAGCGCGGGACACCATTCTCACGTGGTTTTTACCACGGGTCTGTCTCTGATAGCGCAGCCGGCGATCTATCCTGATGGCCGATGAAATGGCCTCATCGATGGACTTAGGTTCAGGCTGGCTTAACATAAGATCGGAGACCTCGTCTGACAACCCTGATAGAAAAACAATCTAAAAGGGCAAATGTGTCCCACCTGGCCGATACTGACCATCTCCTAAATTCAGCAGCATAATCTTCAACCGGACTCTTGCCTTGACGTAACAATTTGAGCTTCTGCTCAGAAGTCGAGGCAATGTCTGGGTTGTCGTAAATTACAGCCATAGCTTTAAAAAATTCCTCTACAGAGGTTAGGGCCTGGTGACCGAGGGGAAGACTGTACGCCCAGGTCTGAGAATCGCCTGATAACAAAGTCTTAATGAACGTAACCCTATGGGTCATGGTTCCTGAAGAATTAAGGTGCCCATACACTCATCAGATTGGCAGCAGATAGATAAGAAATGCATCTGATGATCTATCTGATGCGTTTTTAGAACATTTTTTACCAGGATAGAATTCCAATAGATTTCAGTTTGAAATCTATTGACATTCGATCTGATGGCATTTTTTTGCCATCAGATTTCCATTAAGGCCAATGCAAACTGATAAGCAATCTCATCAGATCGACCTAAATTTTCCATCCTGCCTGGTCGATGGAAATCGATCGAAATCGATCGAAATCGGCCATCGATCGGTCGATTGGCCAACCGATTTGCAAACGATCAATTGATCGATCGGTCGGCCAGAAAATCGGCTGAGTGTATGGGCCCCTTTAGGCCTTAACTCAAAGTATGATAACACTCTACTTCTAAAATTTCGGAAGTCAGATTTGTGACCAAAAAATTTTTCAGGTACAGGCATACGTATGTCTGTGCTAGGAGGAGATCGCACTTCATCCACAGCCGTCTATAGGGTTTGTATGGACCCAGACAGGGTATTAATCTGGGTCTGATGGTTACCCAGCACTTGGTTGATATTTTCCACCGTAGTGGTAAGTGTGCCCAGCCGGCTGATGAGTGCGTCCATTTGTATTTGGTCTGCCGTTCTGTAACGATCGGTGTAACACAGAGAGGGTCTGATTATTGGTGATCTGCAGTATCACCAAGAATACAGATATATACCCGATTATTGATGATCTGCAGTATCACCGATAATCAGATATATCACTAACCTCTGGACACCGGAGAGATATGAGTGTTTTGGTGCAACAGTAAATACTTTGAGAGCAATACCTGGAGAACAGGTATCAGAGCAGTAGGCTATACTGCAAAAGAGAACAAGTGCCTTCCAGTAACCTGAGAATCTCCCGAATGGGGGAGCCAGACCAGGAGATGGAAGGACCAGAGCGTTAGTGACACCAATAGGAGAGTGTCACTAATGATCTGTGAACTATCTCTAAGGTAGGGAGATAGCTCTCGAGGTCGGGCAAGCCAGGTCGGCAACACACGGACAGATAAGTACAAAGACAGGAGACAGATACAGTAATCCTAAGACATGCAGAGTTTGGCAACAGAATATCAGATATAGCGAAGTACCAAATCAGTAATCAGAAGAGTGGTCAGTAAAGCAGAAGATCATAACAGATAATAAACAATGCCTAGTCTTGGTGGGAGCTCTGTGATCATCAACACCCTGGAACTAGTCTGAAGTATAACAGAATGATTATACAATTCCCTCGTCTGGGTGTGAGGTCTGTGATCATCAACATCCTGGAACTAGTCTGAAGTATAACAGATTGGTAACACAAGTCCCTAATCTGGGTGTGAGGTCCTTGATCATCAACACCCTGGAACTAGTCTGAAGTATAACAGAATGGTAATACAAGTCCCAATCTGGGTGTGAGGTCCTTGATCATCAACACCCTGGAACTAATCTGGAAATAACAACTGGTAACACAGAATCTAACAAAAGGTCTGAGTGCTTCCACGTAGTGATCGCAACGGCAGACAACCACAAAATGACCAGCACCCAGTATATATAGCATAGCGCTCTCCAGCGCCTCCCCTAAGTGCTGGACCAATGGGAACTGGTTGAATCGTCAGCTGACCGGCTTGGTCAGCTGACTCCCTTCTGGCTGTCATAAAAGTTCTGCCTCTCAGCGCGCGCGCGCGTCCTTCTGAACCTGTGTGGACTATCAGTCCCAGCCACACCAGCCATGTGTTTTGTACCACCCGCCGTGCTGGACGTGGAACCAGCCGCACCGCTATCAGGGCATGCGGCGGTTCCTCCGCGTTCAGCCATAATGGTAGATGTAGGCCTACGCGTGCAAACCGCCGCATTGGACGCGGAATCAGCCGCCTTGCTCTGAACACGCAGCGGCTTTTCCGCATTTTCTCACAGTGAGAAGTTAAAAAAATAGAAGAAAGATCAAGAAATGATTGATATTCCCCATGTAATTTATTTATGTTATTTGATCCCCAATGAGCCTGCTGTTGGCAGACAAAAAAAAAAATACTAGACAGCACCAACTGCCATTATATATGACCACACCCATTAACAATGTGATAGGTTAAAAGGTTGTTTTTTATGCACAGAGGGAGATACTGGTTGATTGACAGTTGGAAACAGCTGTTATCTCCCACAATGGCCTCAATTCCCTAAGCTTATCTCCTGTCTTTAATAACTCTTCTAGAGTTGTTACCATGGTGATAAGGCATGTAGTATTCAGGAAACATATGGCCTCAATTCACTAAGATCATGCTGGAGATAATAAGGCAAGAGAAAACTTACCTCCACATAAGAGAGAGTTATCTTGTCTCTTCACTCCTTAAGTTACCTCCTCTGTAGTTAAGTTACCTCCTCTGTAGTTATTTTACCTCCTCTGTAGTTAATTTACCTCCTCTGTAGTTATTTTCACATGCCGTTAATAAACAGCCTGTCTTTAACTCTGGAGTTATTTTAAGGATTGAAGAGTTAACTTAAAGACAGAAGAGTTAACTTTAGGTTTGCCTGAGGTAAAATGTTTCCTGAATACTACATGCCTTATCACCATGGTAACAACTCTAGAAGAGTTATTAAAGACAGGAGAAAAGCTTAGTGAATTGAGGCCAACCTCAGGCAAACCTAAAGTTAACTCTTCTGTCCTAAAGTTAACTCTTTAATCCTTAAAATAACTCCAGAGTTAAAGACAGGCTGTTCATTAACTGTGTGTGAAAATAACTACAGAGGAGGTAAACTAACTACAGAGGAGGTAAATTAACTACAGAAGGAACGTAAGGAATGAAGAGATAAGATAACTCTCTTACTGTGTGGAGGTAAGTTTTCTCTTGCCTTATTATCTCCAGCATGATCTTAGTGAATTGAGGCCAATGGCCTCAATTCACTAAGATCATGCTGGAGATAATAAGGCAAGAGAAAACTTGCCACCACACAGTGAGAGAGTTATCTTATCTCTTCATTCTTTAGGTTACCTCCTCTGTAGTTATTTTCACACACAGTTAATTAACAGTCTGTCTTTAACTTTAGAATTCTGGAGTTATTTTAAGCATTGAAAAGTTAACTTAAAGACAGAAGAGTTAACTTTAGGTTTGCCTGAGGTAAAATGTTTCCTGAATACCACCAGGGCCGGATTTGTACTTTTTACCGCCCAAGGCCCACTATAAGCAGTTGCCCCAGGACCAACAACATCCTATACTCCCCCCCCCCAACATGGCAGGGATTAGATTGTAGGCTCCTCTGAGGACAGTTAGTGACATGATGGCAGGGATTAGATTGTAGGCTCCTCTGAGGACAGTTAGTGACATGATGGCAGGGATTAGATTGTAAACTCCTTGGTGAGCGGAACATTTGGTGAGTGACAGGCAGCTCAGAGATCACTGTAAGTGCCCATTCGCTGCCCCTTCATCCCCCGAGTGCCAGATCCGGCTGTTGGTAGCTGCAAAATGCTGTGTGCAAACTCTGTTGCAAGATGAATGTATGGCAGGCTAACAGCTACGGCCTCCCTGCTGCCCACAGCCCGCCCCTTGCTTTCCTGGTGCCCTAGGCCATGGCCTATGTGGCCTTGCCTGAAATCCGGCCATGAATACCACATGCCTCGTCACCATGGTGATAACTATAGAAACGTTATTAAAGACATGAGATAAGCTTAGTGAATTGAGGCCAATGCATAAAGGTTTACAGAACGGAAACTGTCATGACCATGGTTATGACATCACATTGCGGAATGGCTTTCACCACAATATCAGCCACACAACCCCCACTTATGATCTATTCAAGAAAAGGAAAATATTTATTGTGGGAAAGGAGGTATCAGCTACTGATTGGACTGAAGTTCAATCCTTGGTTAATGTTCCTCTTTAAAGAGACACTGAAGCGAAAAAAAATATGATATAGTGAATTGGTTGTGTACTATGAATAATTACTAGAAGATTAGCAGCAAATAAAATATTCTCATACTTTTATTTTCAGGTATATAGTGTTTTCTCTAACATTGCATCACTCTATAATATGTGCAGATTACACAACACTCAGCATTCAAAATGAGTCTTTCAGAGCAGTCTGTGAAGTAATGACCTCTCCACTAGCAGAGAAAAGTAAACAGTACACTTACAGTTGAGATAATAAAAGTCAGATAACAGCCCTCTCCACGACTAACTTAGTCGGAGAGCTTAATGGCTTGTTTGCATAGAGATAACAACTGGAGTTTCTCAACTCTTCCTGTACTGGAAACAATTACACTGATGTATCTGATCTTAATGGTTTATTTCTTAGCTGTGCTACACATACAAATCATAATATCATCATTTTTTTTTCGCTTCAGTGTCTCTTTAAAGGCATACAATATACAATGGAGGTGCGCTGGACATAAACACTTGCAAAGTATGGTTTATTATTCAACAAACCAGTTTATTAAAAATTGTAATAAACTGGTTTGTCGAATAATAAACCATAATTTGCAAGTGTTTATGTCCATTGAGAATATAAAAACTATTACCCTTTTGCATGTGGGGAGTAAAGGGGGAAGCCCCACCTGGATGGTTGCAGCAGGAGGTGGATTGTTGTTTTAGTAGGAGTGCATTAACAGGATATTAACAATCCATAAGACAATATACTGTAAGTGGTAGTGCCCTCCAGTGCCAGTTGTCATACAATATACAATGGAAATATGCATATAGCATAGCATCCACTAAAATGTCAGAAAGATGTAAAATATGTACACACAATACATACAATTAAGTAAGTAAGGTTTTATTCTATAGATTGAGCAAAGGGTTTGAGTGATTCTTTATGTGGAGAGACTTGAAAAGTGGTGATGCAAGGTACTCAGTGAAAGGGAACCTGAACTATTAGGGATATGGAGATAGTCACATTTATTTCCTTTTACAATACCAATTGCCTGGCTGTGCTGCTGATCATCTGCCTCTAATACTTTCAACCACAGACCCAGAACAAGCATGCAGATCAGGTGTTTCTGACAAAAATGTCAATATTTTCTGCCTGCTTGTTTCAGGTGAGGGATTCAGACACTGCTGAAGCCAAAGATCAGCAGGACTGTCAGGCAACCAGTATAGTTTAAAAGTAAATGCATCTGGCAGCCTCCGTATACCTCTCACTTTAGGTTTCCTTTAAGTTAGGAGACCAAGAACAATCAAAAAAGTCCAGGCATATTGAGGGGAACATAGCGTTACCTAGTAATCTTGGAAACCTATATGAATTACCTATAAAAAAAAAATACAATTCAAGCAGACGTTTAAAGAGCATTACAGTACTAGAGAATAGCATGAACCATGAAATTGATCTTCTTGCTATGTATGAAGTCAGATGAAGTTTGCTTCAAGAAAGTATAAGTTAGGCTTGGTTGCCTGATATACTTTGACTTCCTCCAAGAAGAATGTACACGAGAAAAGTTCCAGTGATTATTTCTTCCCCTTCACTCTTGCCAGTCAGACAGGTTGCACATTTCTCTCAGCCAAAAGTCATCCTCCTGTGGTGAACACAGAAACAATCATTGTCAGAAAATGAATACTAGGTTAGGTCCATCATACCCAATTTCTACTTATTATTTGCATTTGTGTATAATGTATAGACCTGACTTGTACACTCATCGGTATCTTGTGTAGATCTGAGATTGTCCATATTATCTTCATCATTTCTGCTGTGCAGATCAAAACGTTGAATATCACTATGTGAATTGTTTCTGCGAGACCGTTTAGTTGGGAAAGAGATTTCTCCAGAGGACATCACAGTGCATCTTCGCTTTTTCAAAGGGCAATATGAAGAACCTAAGAATGACATGAAAATATGTTACCAAAGGTCTAATGCTGGCCAAATGATCACAGACAAGCACGGCATATGTTCTTACTGAGCGTCCTGAGTACTTGCATGAAATTCCCCATTCATCCACCATGTACACAATGTATTCCATGTTAGGCTGCATATCATTTCCAAACTAGTTATATGACTGTTGTCCTCCTCTAGAGTCACCTCCTCACATTCACATTTACAAGATTTTTAACGCGCTTCACCTCTCCTCTGGAATACTCTCCCACAACACATCCGTCACTCACCAACCTTTGTTACCTTTAAATGCTCTCTAAAAACTAATTTGTTCCGACAGGCATATGCGCTACCTTAGACCACTTCCCTTTGTCCTAAGACCAAATTGCACTCCTAGATATCCTAAAACACACTGCCTCTATATACTTGTTGTATACTACCCCTCCTCCTGTTTCCCCCCCATTCCCTTTAGATTGTAAGCTCGCAAGGGCAGGGCTCTCTCCCCTTTGCGTCTTGGAAATCATTGTACATCTTCATCATGTTACTTTTATCACTGTCATTACCAATTCTATATTTTGTATTCTGTATCATTTTTTGTATTTTGTCACTAATTATTTATCTTGTATATTGGTGTACACCATTGTCTGTATTATTATGTACCCCATGTTTGTTTCTTACTTTATACAGCGCCACGGAATATGTTGGCGCTTTATAAATCAATAATAATAATAATACGCCGGTCAAAGTTCTATGACGGCATCAACAAAGTGGAAGATGGCGGGTAGGTATAGCTGTAGTAAATAGCATGAATTTCATATGGTCAAATCTGCTAAGGTAGGATTGTGGGATCATTTAAGCAGTCTGTCCTTCTGCAGAACCTTAGTGTAGAAGTAAGAAGAAATAACAATTCCACAAGAAATAATATTGGAATGCATGGAATCAAGTGATTGAGTTACACTAGAAGATACCACAAGGAGGCGCCACATAACAACATTACGTCTTCAGTGAAGCAAAGTTTGGCAAACCTACAAAGGGCTTTACTTTGACCCAGGGATGTTCTGAGGCATTCAGATATCGTATATGATCCCGATTTTATTTTTTAAGTCAGCTTTTAATAGGTATCAAGGATTTTCAGCTGGATCATATCAGAAAGGTTATTTAAAGAGGAACTGTAACTAAGGATTGAACTTCATGCCAATCGGTAGCGGATACCACTTTTCCCATGAGGAATCTTTACTTTTTCTTGAATAGATAATCAGGGGAGGTCTGTATGGCTGATGTTGTAAAACCCCTCCCACAGTGTGATGCCATGATCATGGTCCTGACAGTTTGCTGTCTGTGAACGTCGTTGTATTGTGGGAAATAAAAGCTGTTTCCAACTACCAAGCAACCAGTATCTCTCTCTGTGCATGTGTAGATCTATAAAAAGAAAACCTTTTAGCCTATCGCATTGTCAGGGGGTGTGGTTATAGATAATGGCAGTTGGTGCTGTCTGCCAATAGTAAAGATGATTATTTGCAGGTTGATTGTGGATCAAACAATATGAACAAATTACATGGTGAGTATCAATCATTTCTTGATCTCCCTTCTATTTTTTTAAAGGGACTCCGAGCAGTGCAGAAACTATGGAAAGATGCATATCATTTTAAAGCTCTCTTTCTCCTCTTTCCAATGATATATAAACCACCACCCTACGCCTTTTAGTTTTCGCTATTTTCGCGATTGAAATTGCCGCGACCGCGATTTCGATTGCGAAAATAGAGAAAACTAAAAGGTGTAGGGCAACGATTTAGGTGTCGTCAGAAAGAGGAGAAAGAGAGCTTTAAAATGATATCCATCAAGCCATAGTTATCTTGTATTACACAGGCCGACACTTTCCCCAGTGTCAGCAGCTCCATTCTGCTGAATGCAGCTGCTGACTTTGACAAAAAGTCGCCCTGTGTAATACAATATAACTATGGCTTGATGGATATCATTTTAAAGCTCTCTTTCTCCTCTTTCTGACGACACCTAAATCTTCGCCCTACGCCTTTTAGTTTTCTCTATTTTCGCGATCGAAATCGCGGCCGCGGCAATTTCAATCGCGAAAATAGCGAAAACTAAAAGGCGTAGGGCGGCGATTTATATATCATTGGAAAGAGGAGAAAGAGAGCTTTAAAATGATATGCATCTTTCCATAGTTTCTGCACTGCTCGGAGTCCCTTTAACTTCTCACTTGCAATGGATTGATTTATTTTTTTCCCCTTTTCACTACAGTTCCTTTTTAATTAGTGGATACATCATTTTTATCCTGTTAATGTCCTCAAAGGTATTTTCTAACATTTCCTGTGCAAGATGATTCTGGAGTAGCAATGCTGCAGCAGGATGTGTCCTTTAGCAACCAAGGGGCAGACTGCTGCAACGAGAAAGGGAATAGGAGTGCAGCTAAGGCTAGACAGATACTGGTGGTAGGGGATTCAATTAGGCGCACAGAAAGGGTAATCTGTCGAAGAAACCATGAATGCCGTACAGTCTGTTGTCTCCCGGGTGCTCGGGTTCGGCAGGTAGCGGAAATAATTGACAGATTATTGGGTGGGGCTGGGGAAGACCCGACTGTCATGGTACACATTGGCACCAATGACAAAGTTAGTGGGAGATGGATGGTCCTCAAAAATGATTTTCAGGTACTTGGAGATAAACTTAAATCAAGGACCTCCAAGGTGGTTACATAGTTACATAGTTATTTTGGTTGAAAAAAGACATACGTCCATCGAGTTCAACCAGTATAAAGTACAACACCAGCCTGCTCCCTCACATATCCCTGTTGATCCCGAGGAAGGCGAAAAAACCCTTACAAGGCATGGTCCAATTAGCCCCTAAAGGGAAAAATTCCTTCCCGACTCCAGATGGCAATCAGATAAAACCCCTGGATCAACATCATTAGGCATTACCTAGTAATTGTAGCCATGGATGTCTTTCAACGCAAGGAAAGCATCTAAGCCCCCTTTAAATGCAGGTATAGAATTTGCCATAACGACTTCCTGTGGCAATGCATTCCACATCTTAATCACTCTTACTGTAAAGAACCCTTTCCTAAATAAATGTCTAAAACGTTTTTCCTCCATGCGCAGATCATGTCCTCTAGTCCTTTGAGAAGGCCTAGAGACAAAAAGCTCATCTGCCAAGCTATTATATTGCCCTCTGATGTATTTATACATGTTAATTAGATCCCCTCTAAGGCGTCTTTTCTCTAGACTAAATAAACCCAGTTTATCTAACCTTTCTTGGTAAGTGAGACCTTCCATCCCACGTATCATTTTTGTTGCTTGTCTCTGCACCTGCTCTAAAACGGCAATATCTTTTTTGTAATGTGGTGCCCAGAACTGAATTCCATATTCCAGATGTGGCCTTACTAGAGAGTTAAACAAGGGCAATATTATGCTCGCATCTCGAGTTTTTATTTCCCTTTTAATGCATCCCAAAATTTTGTTAGCTTTAGCTGCAGCTGCTTGGCATTGAGTACGATTATTTAACTTGTTGTCAATGAGTACTCCCAAGTCCTTCTCCAAGTTTGATGTCCCCAACTGTATCCCATTTATTTTGTATGGTGCTAGTCCATTAGTACGTCCAAAATGCATAACTTTACATTTGTCAACGTTGAATTTCATCTGCCATGTATGTGCCCATATAGCCATCCTATCCAGATCCTGTTGCAATATGACACTATCTTCCTGAGAGTTGATGATTCTGCACAATTTTGTATCATCTGCAAAAATAGCAACATTGCTCACTACTGCATCTACTAGGTCATTAATAAATAAATTGAAGAGCACTGGACCCAGAACAGACCCCTGTGGGACCCCACTGCCAACAGTCTCCCATTTTGAGTACGATCCATTGACCACAACTCTTTGTTTTCTGTCCATTAGCCAGTTCCCTATCCATGAACACAGACTCTTCCCCAGTCCTTGCATCCTCAACTTTTGCACCAGACTTTTGTGGGGAACAGTGTCGAAGGCCTTTGCAAAGTCCAAGTATATCACATCTACAGCATTCCCAATATCCATATTAGCATTCACTACCTCATAAAAGCTGAGCATGTTAGTCAAACAGGACCTGTCTTTAGTAAACCCATGTTGATGCTGAGAAATAAGATTATTTTCTACTATGAAGTCATGTATAGTATCTCTTAGTAACCCCTCAAATAGTTTGCATACAACTGATGTTAAGCTTACAGGTCTATAATTTCCTGGATCTGATTTTTTGCCCTTCTTAAATAATGGGAAAACGTGGGCTGTACGCCAATTCACTGGGACTCTGCCAGTTGCAAGAGAGTCACAAAAGATAAGATAAAGGGGTTAAGCTATAACTGAACTTAATTCCCTTAGGACCCGAGGATGCATGCCATCCGGGCCAGGTGCCATGATTATTATTAATTTATTTAGTCTTGCCTTCACTTCTTCCTGCGTTAAGTATTTAATATTACAGTTAGAAGATTGAGACTCTTCCGCCTCTGTAGTTTGTAAAAGTGCTGTTTCTTTTGTGAAGACAGAAGCAAAGAAAGCATTTAATAACTCTGCCTTACCTTGATCATCCACCATTGAGTTCTCCCCCCTATCCTTTAGGAGTCCTATACAGTCAACCTTTCTTTTTTTAGAGTCAATGTACTTGTAAAACTTTTTTGGGTTAGATTTGATATCCTTAGCGATTTGTTTTTCAGCTTCAATCTTTGCCTGCCTAATTTATTTTTTACAATTTTTATTGCACTCCTTATAATTGCTTAGTGCAGCCTCGGTCCCCTCCTATTTTAAGACCTTATAGGCATTCTTTTTCCTCTTCATTTTATCTTTAACCTTTCTATTCATCCATAGAGGCCTTTTTTTATTCCTAGACATTTTGTTTCCATATGGGATATACATACTACAATATTGATTGAGTATAAGTTTAAAAGCTTGCCATTTCCCTTCAGTGTCTTCCCCTTGTAGTACATTATCCCAGTTCACCAAACTTAAGGTGCCCATACACTCGTCAGATTGGCAGCAGATAGATAAGAAATGCATCTGATGATCTATCTGATGCGTTTTTAGAACATTTTTTACCAGGATAGAATTCCAATAGATTTCAGTTTGAAATCTATTGAAATTCGATCTGATGGCATTTTTTTGCCATCAGATTTCCATTAAGGCCAATGCAAACTGATAAGCAATCTCATCAGATCGACCTACATTTTCCACCCTGCAAGTTCGATGGAAATCCATCGAAATCGATCGAAATCGGCCGTCGATCGGTCGATTGGCCAACCGATTTACAATCGATCTATCGATCGATCGATCGGGATCGATCGGTCGGCCAGAAAATCGGCTGAGTGTATGGGCTGCTTTAGTGCCTGCCTAATTTGATTGAACTTTGCTTTTCTAAAATTCATAGTTTTAGTGGTCCCGCTGCCCCGTGGCCTATCAGTCACCAGATCAAACGTTATCATGTTGTGATCACTATTTCCCAAATGTTCTTGAACCTGCACATTTGATACATTATCTGGTCTATTAGAAATGATCAGATCCAGTAACGCATTCCCCTAGTTGGTTCAGTTACCATTTGAGTCAAGTAATTGTCCTGTAGTGCTGCCAGAAATCTGCTGCTTTTACCAGAATGGGTAGCCTCAATACTCCAGTGGTGTTTTCTGAAATACTGCCATTGCCACGTGCAACATCTGAGAGACAGAGGGAGGTTAGGGAGTTAAATAAGTGGCTGAGAAATTGGTGTAGGAGGGAGGGGTTTGGGTTCCTGGAGAACTGGGCAGACTTTGCAGTCAGCTACAGGTTCTACAGCAGGGATGGGCTGCACCTTAATGGGGAGGGTGCAGCTGCATTGGGGGAGAAGATGGCTAAACGGTTGGAGGAGATTTTAAACTAGGATCTGGCGGAGGCGGGAGGGTAAAGTCTCAATATGTAGACAAGATGAGGTAAAAAGACAGTGGGAGCCTAACATTATGGGGGGTGGGGACAGTGTAAAGAGTAAGGAGGTTGGTAAAACTTCAAGTAGCCCATTTCATGTAAACAAAATTGGAAAATGTGGTGGTAAAAACATAAAGTGCATGGTAACCAATGCTAGGAGCCTTGCAAATAAAATTGACGAACTAGAGTTCATTCTGATTGACAAAGGCTCATTCATTGTGGGAATAACCGAGACATGGATGGATGAAAGCCATGACTGGATAGCTAAATTAAAAGGATACAATGTGTTTAGCTTCTAAGGGTACAATGGTTAATTTGCATATATTCAGCAGTGTTGCTCTGGGAGACATCTCAAGCTCACTCCAACCTGAATTATCGCAAATTCTTTCTGTTTTAGGAAAGCAAACTTTTGTTTTTCTTAATATCTTAGTAAGGGGGCTTTTAGGACCATTGTAGTCCCTTACACACTCCAATGAGTTCTGGGTCACCATGAGCTTGCTGGTTAGTCTGTGCCTCTCGGATTTACAAGCCCTACTCCATAGAGCCAAATTAATCCATGCCATGCACTGATGAGGATCAAACAATCCGAAACAGTCTGTATGCATGTTGGATTATTATGGCTCTGTACAAATTAACAAGCTGACACATCATTGCATTCCAGTGGTTCTGGAGGTGTGTTTAGCTTCTAAGGGTACAACGGTTAATTTGCATATATTCAGCAGTGTTGCTCTGGGAGACATCTCAAGCTCACTCCAACCTGAATAATCGCAAATTCTTTCTGTTTTAGGAAAGCAAACTTTTGTTTTTCTTAACATCTTAGTAAGGGGGCTTTTAGGACCATTGTAGTCCCTTACACACTCCAATGAGTTCTGGGTCACCATGAGCTTGCTGGTTAGTCTGTGCCTTTAGGAAGGATAGAACAGGGAAAAAAGGTGGAGGGATTTTTCTCTTTGTTAAGAATTCTTTTACAGCTGTCTTGAACGATGAGATGGAGGAAGATTGTGAAGATGTGGAGTCTGTTTGGGTAAATATTCATGGTGGAAATAAAGGTTGCCAATTCCTTATTGGGGTATGCTACAGGCCACCACATATTCATGAAGCTGCAGAACTGCAATTACTACAGCAGATTGAAAAATCTGCAAGTAAAAATGAGGTCATAGTTATGGGTGACTTCAACTTTCCAGACAATTGACTTGGAGTATTGAGGCTACCCATCAAATGTGCAGGTTCAAGAACATTTGGGAAATAGTGATCACAACATGATAACGTTTGATCTGGTGTCTGGTAGGCCGCGGGGCAGCGGGACCACTAAGTTTGGTGAACTGGGATAAGGGGAGGACACTGAAGGGAAATGGCAAGCTTTTAATATTTTCTCAATCAATATTGTAGTATGTATATCGCATATGGAAACAAAATGTCTAGGAATAAAAAAAGGCCTCTATGGATGAATAGAAAGGTTAGAGAAAAATGAAGGGAAAAATAATGCCTATAATGTCCTAAAACAGGAAGGGACCGAGGCTGCATTAACCTCCCTGGCAGTCTATTAAAACCGCCAGGGGGCAGCGCAGCACTTTACATTTTTTTTTTAATCATGTAGCTAGCCTAGCACTAGCTACATGACAGCCACTGTGCAGCGGCATCCCCCCACCCCCTCCAATCGCCTCTGGCGATCAGCACAAACAGAAAATCCCATTCAGAACAGGATTTCCTGTTTGGCTTCCCCCGTCGCCATAGTGACGATCGTCATCGACGTCGGGAGTCCCGATCCACCCCTCAGCACTGCCTGGCGCTGATAGGCCAGGCTGCGCAAGGGGTCGGGGAGGAGGGGGGCAACGCGGCGGGTAGCGGTGAATCGGCGCGAAGTGGCAGCGATTGCAATTATGCAAATTGGCCCAGCAGGGCCTGAGAAATCCTCCTGCGCAGCATAGGTCGGGCTTACTGCCAGGGAGGTTAAGCAATTATAAGGAGTGCAATAAAAGTTGTAAAACAGAAATTAGGCTGGCAGAGATTGAAGCTGAAAATCAAATCGCTAGGGATAATCAAATGTAACCCAAAGAAGTTTTACAAGTACATCAACTCTAAAAAAAGAAAGGTTGACTGTATTGGACTCCCAAAGGATGAGGGTGGGAACTCAATCGTGGATGACAAAGGTAAGGCAGAGTTATTAAATGCTTTCTTTGCTTCTGTCTTCACAAGGGAAACGTCACTGTTGCAAATTACAGATACAGAAGAGTCTCAATCTTCCAACTGTAATATTAAATACTTAACGCAGGAAGAAGTGAAGGCAAGACTAAATAAATTAAAAATAGACAAGGCACCTGGCCCAGATTGGATGCATCCTCGGGTCCTAAGGGAATTAAGTTCAGTTATAGGTAAACCCCTTTATCTTATCTTTTGTGACTCTCTTTCAACTGACAGAGTCCCAGTGGATTGGCGTACAGCCCACGTTTTCCCATCAATTAAGAAGGGCTAAAAATCAGATCCAGGAAATTATAGACCTGTAAGCTTAACATCAGTTGTATGCAAACTATTTGTGAGGTTACTAGGAGATACTATACATGACTTCATAGTAGAAAATAATCTTATTTTTTCAGCATCAACATGGGTTTACTAAAGACAAGTCCTGTTTGACTTACATGCTCAGCTTTTATAAGGTAGTGAACGCTAATATGGATATTAGGAATGCTGTAGATGTGATATACTTGGACTTTTGCAAAGGCCTTCAACACTGTTCCACACAAGTCTGGTGCAAAAGTTGAGGATGCAAGGACTGGGGAAGAGCCTGTGTGCATTGATAGGGAACTGGCTAATGAACAGAAAACAAAGAGTTATGGTCAATGGATCATACTCAAAATGGGTGACTGTTGGCGGTGGGATCCCACAGGGGTCTGTACTGGGTCCAGTGCTCTTCAATTTATTTATTAATAACCTAGTAGATGCAGTAGTGAGCAATGTTGCTATTTTTGCAGATGATACAAAATTGTGCAGAATCATCAACTCTCAGGGACACATTGCAACAGGTTCTGGATAGGATAGCTATATGGGCACATAAATGGCAGATGAAATTCAATGTTGAAAAATGTAAAGTCATGCATTTTGGTCGTAACAATGGTCTAGCACCATACAAAATAAATGGGATACAGTTGGGGACATCAAACTTGGAGAAGGACTTAGGAATACTCATCGACAACAAGTTAAATAATTGTACTCAATGCCAAGCCGCTGCAGCTAAAGCTAACAAAATTTTGGGATGCATTAAAAGGCAGTGTTGCTCGGATACCTTATTATCCTATTATCTTCTTCTTCTTATATATCTTCTTCTTCTTCTTCTATATCTTCTTCTTCTTCGTCTTCTACTTCTATATCTTCTTCTTCTTCTTCTCCTTCATCTATATCTTCTTCTTCTTCTAAATCTTTTTCTTCTTGTTATATATCTTATTCTTCTTCTTATATATCTTCTTCTTATATATCTTATTCTTCTTCTTATATATCTTCTTCTTCTTCTTATATATCTTCTTCTTCTATATCTTCTTCTTCTTCTATATCTTCTTATTCTTCGTCTTCTTCTTCTATATCTTCTTCATCTTCTTCTTCTATATCTTCTTCTTCTATATCTTCTTCTTCTATATCTTCTTTTTCTTCCTCTTCTTATCTATCATTATATTATGTGTCTTGGTATTTTTTTTTTTTACTTCATTTGTGGAAATATGTTATTTTAATAACACTATAGTTATATATTTGTGTTGATGGCATAATAGGTAGGTAGTGGCACATTGCAAGCCACAGCGCCTTTTTCTGTGTACCCTGGTGGTGGTAAAACACAGACATCAGCAGGAGGAGTAAGTAGTTGTGCAGGCTTGCAGCTATTGTAGTGTGGTAATAGCTGCCGGTAGGAGAGTGGGTGGGCAGGTGTCAGCAGAAAATAGTTCTTCTTCTGTTCTCCCTGGCAGTGGTAGCAGTACACAGACAGTAGAAGCTCAATGCAGCTACAGGAGGAGGAGTAGTGTGTGTCAGGCAGTGTGATCTGTGATGTGACTGACATAATAGGCCCTGGGTCCTAGCGGTGGTTCCAGGGCCGTAAATAAACAGCATGAGGTTCCAGACAGCGGTCGTGAAGCCCACATTGTGTCCAATACAGAATTGGGACAGCACAGTTTTCAACCCGGACACCTCTAAATTAATTACAATTTTTTATTTATTTTTTTTCAAATTAATGCAGGCAGCTATTTTTGAGCGTAATTGCTGGTGGCGCATGGGCAGCAGCACCTTGTAATGTGTTCCCTGGCAGTGGAGACACAGACAGCAGGAAGAAATACAGCAGCAGGCAGCGTGAGGAGGTTGAGTGTGTGGCAGACTGGCAGCAGGCAGGAGGGCAGGCAGCGAGCCATAATAGGCCCTGGTTCCTAGCGGTGGTTCCAGGGCCGTAAATACACAGCATGAGGTTCCAGACAGCGGTCGTGAAGCCCACATTGTGTCCAATACACAATTGGGACAGCACAGTTTTCAACCCGGACACCTCTAAATTAATTACAATTTTTTTTTTCAAATTAATGCAGGCAGCTATTTTTGAGCGTAATAGCTGGTGGCGCATGGGCAGCAGCACCTTGTAATGTGTTCCCTGGCAGTGGAGACACTGACAGCAGGAGGAAATACAACAGCAGGCAGCGTGAGTAGGATGAGTGTGTGTGGCAGACTGGCATTTGGCAGCAGGCAGCAGGAGGGCAGGCAGCGAGACATAATAGGCCCTGGTTCCTAGCGGTGGTTCCAGGGCCGTAAATAAACAGCATGAGGTTCCAGACAGCGGTCGTGAAGCCCACATTGTGCCCAATACACAATTGGGACAGCACAGTTTTCAACCCGGACACCTCTAAAATAATGTATTTATTTATTTTTTCCAAAATAAATAATGCAGGGCAGGCAGCTATTTTTGAGTGTAATAGCTGGTGGCGCATGGGCAGCAGCACCTTGTAATGTGTTTCCTGGCAGTGGAGACACAGACAGCAGGAAGAAATACAGCAGCAGCAGCAGCAGGTGTAATGTGTGTGCGCCACTTCATGTCCCCCTCTCGCCGACAACAGGGGCCAGGAATTCGCCTTCCACCCAAGCCTGGTTCATTTTGATAAACGTCAGTCTGTCCACAGACTTGTGAGACAGACAAGATCGCTTCTCAGTGACGACTCCACCGGCTGCACTGAAGCAACGCTCTGACAGTACGCTGGAAGGGGGGCAGGAGAGCACTTCCAGGGCGTACTGCGCAAGCTCGCTCCAGATCGGCAGGTGTTTGACCCAATACTCCATGAGATCAACAGGGGCCACGCTGTCAAGCCCGCTGAAGGACCCCATGTAGTCAGCCACCATGCGGGTCAAGCGCTGCCTGTGACTGGAGAAGGATGCTGCTGCAGGCACCTCCTCTCTAGTCCTTGGCAGCTCTACACTCATGTAGAGCTCTTGGGTCAGAGACAGCAGGTCTGTGGTGCGCGTGCGCTTGCTGCTGGTGGATGCAGGCACCTGCTGCTGCCTCTGTGCTGGCTGGACAGTGGGGGTGGATGGCTGAGGGAAGGCTTCCTCCAAGCGCTCAACAAGGGACAGCTGCAAATCCCTCATTTGTTGCGTATGGTCTCCTCCTGCAGGCAGGAACTGGCTGAGCTTCCCCTTCAGACGTGGGTCCAGCATCATGCAGATCCAGATGTCCTCCCTCTGCTTCATCTGGATCACCCTTGGGTCCTTGCGCAGGCACCTCAGCATGTGCGCTGCCATTGGGAAGAGTCTGGCCACGTCTGTTGGCACATCATCGGCAGCCCAAGAGCCGACAGTGCTGTCCTCTTCCTCTGCCTCCTCCACCTCATCCTCTCTCCACCCCCGCACCACTCCAGCTGCGCTCTGCTGCTCCCCCTCATCAGCAGCAAGGTCAGGGACCTTCACCAACTCCAAGCCCTCCTCCTCAGAGGTGGCCTGTGAAGCTTTCTGCAGCTCCTGCTGGTCCAAGGCTGCCGCTCCCTCTTCCAGCAGTGCATACAGGGCCCTGTCCAGCACACACACCAAGGGTACCCACTCGCACACCATTGCATGGTCCCTGCTTACCATGTTGGTGGCCTGCAGGAAGGGTGCCAGGACTGAGCACACCTGCTGCATGTGCCCCCAGTCCTCCGTGGAGATGATGGACGGGAGGTTGGTGGCGGCACGCCCAGTTGCAGTGATGGAGGCAACTGTTGCTCGTGCAAGGTACTGGCTGACAGCCTGCCTCTGTTCAACCAGATGCTCCAACATCGCCAGGGTGGAGTTCTAGCGATTTGGAACATCGATCATGAGCCGGTGCTGTGGCAGGTGCAGCTCCTTCTGCACCTCTTCCAGGCTCGCTACGGCTGCAAGCGAGAGCCGGAAATGACGCACAACCTTCCTTGCCGCCTCAAGGAGTCGGTCCATCCCCTGGTAGGTCCGCAGGAACTTTTGGACTACCAGGTTCAGGACGTGCGCCAGGCAGGGGATGTGGGTCAGGTCTCCTATGCTGATTGCAGCAACCAGGTTTGCCCCATTGTCGGACACCACCTCTCCGACTCTGAGGCCTCTGGGGGTCAGCCAATTCCTCTCCTGCCTTTGGAGTTTGGCCAGGACATGGTGCGTAGTCAGTTTGGTTTTCCCCAGGCTGACCAATTCCAGCAGCGCTTGGCAGTGGCGGGGCTTCACGCTGCTGCTGGGGCGGGTGGTTTGGGCTGGTGTGCCGAAGGATGGAAGCGGATCAGAGGAACCTGCTGCAATTCCGCTGACCCTGCATGGTGGCACCACCCACTGCGTTGTTGGTGCTGCTGCTGCTGCTCTGACAGTGCCCGATGCTGCTCCCCCATCCTCACCCCCTTCCACCAAGCTGACCCAATGCGCGGTGACAATGCGCGGTGAAGGACAGATAGCGGCCTGTCCCAAACCGGCTGCTCCACGAGTCCATGGTGACATGGACCCGTTGATCCACCGTGTGCTCCAGCCCTCTCCCGACATTGGCCATCACAGAGCGGTGAAGTGCAGGGATGGCCGTGCGTGCGAAAAAATGTCGGCTGGGGATTGGCCAATCGGGGGCTGCACACATCAGGAGCGCACGCATGTTGCTCCCCTCCTGCACAAGGGAATAAGGCAGGAGTTGTGAGCACATGGCCCGTGCCAGCAAGCCGTTCAGCTGACGCACGCGACGGCTGCTGGGAGGCAGAACCCTGACCACCCCCTGGAAGGTGTCGCTGAGCAGGGTCTGGCGACGCCTTTTGCTGGCACGGGAATCACTGGAGGGAGCAGAGGAGGCCACTGAGGACTGGCTGCCAGAACAGGCCTCAGTGTCGGCGGCAGGAGTTGCAGAGGGAGGAGGAGCAGTGCGTTGCTGACGCACTCCTGTTGGTGCTGCTGGAGGAGGTGGAGGAGGGCGGGTGGCTGCTGCCGACGGCTTCGCAGTGGTGGCGGGTCTGCCACTGCCACTGCCAGCTTCCTTCAACTTCACGAACTCCTCATGCTCATGAAAGTGTTTCCCTGCAAGATGGTTGACCAGAGAGGTGGTGCCAAACGCAGAGGACTCCTTCCCTCTGCTGAGCTGCTTGCGGCACTGGTTGCAGGTGGCATACTTGCACTCCACATATGGCAGGGTGAAAAAATTCCATATTGGGGAGGTGAAGTTGCCCCTTCGGCTGGAAGGTGCTGCTGCCGCTGGTCTCCCTGTGGTGGTTGGGGGGGGGGGGGGGGGGGGTCTTGGTGCGGCTGGTGGTGGCACTGGCAGAACTCGTCTCCGGATCAGCACGCTGTGTGGCCTGCATACCACGCCCACTTGTGATCCTGCCCATGCCTGCGATGCTGATCCTTCTAGCAAGGCCCACAGACGCATCCTCCTCCTCCTCCTCAGAGCTGATGACATCCCCACTCCCAGGACCTGGCACCAAGTCTCTGTCCTTCACCCTGTCATCATCATCCTCCCCCTCCGCAAACATGTCCTGCTGGGATCCCACAAACTCCCCTTCTGCATGCATGGGCGAATGGACAGTCACCACTGACTGACTGTCCAAAGCATCATCCCCAAAGTGCCCATGAGCATTCCTTCCTCCTCCAATTCTGCTGCAACAGCATTCCATAACCCCACTGCGCTTGGGGATAAGAAGGTGCTGAGTGACAGGGTGCTGCTGTCGCCCGCTGGAGCTGGAGAACTGCACTCCTCCTCCTCCTCCCCAGGCAGTGCTGGTCGGCTGCTGCTGCTCTTGCGAACAGGAGTGGTGGCGGGGGTGGAGGACTCGGTTCCAGAGCTAATGGTGGCCTGCTCATCCACCATCAGTTCCACCACAGAGTCTGCGTCCTTCTCCTCAATAGGACGGCTACGACCTGGCGGTTGGAGGAACATCTGCGCCACACGCTGCTGCTGCTGCTGTGTCTCTGCAGCGTGACTCCCAGCTGTTGGGCGGCCAAGGCGTCCATGGCCAGTGGCTAATGGCGGAATAGCCACTGGTGCAGACGCAGAACTGCGCATGGTGGTGGTGGCGCGGCTGCCACGCCCACGACCTTCTCTCTTGGCGATGCCCTTGCTGCCCTGCCCAAACCGCGCCTGCCAGTGCCAGACATCGTATATGTTTAATATTATACAAATGAAAAAAAAAAACGTATGTATGTAAAGGCGGGTGGGACAAGTGGGGTACTTTAATGGGGTGGGACTGGTGGTGGTGGGTGTGTGAGGTGACGGACAGGTGTACTCTACAGCAGAGATCGGTGTAGCGCTAACGAGAGAGTGCGCAGTGCGCACACAAAGACCCTAGCTGACGCTGACTGACGGTGTCCCTATACACAGACTACAGTACAATCAGCAAATACACAATACAAGTAATAGAAAAAAATAGGACGGGTGTAGCACTAACGAGAGGGTGCGGACAGCGCAGACGTGCACTGCGCACACAAAGACCCTAGCTGACGCTGACTGACGGTGTCCCTATACACAGACTACAGTACAAGTCAGCAAATACACAATAGAAGTAATAGAAAAAAATAGGACGGGTGTAGCACTAACGAGAGGGTGCGGACAGCACAGACGTGCACTGCGCACACAAAGACCCTAGGTAACGCGGTGACGGACGGTCCCTATACACAGACTAGAGTACACTACAGTACTACTAACTAAACAATAGAAGAATCTAGCTAAATAATAGAACAGGTGTGACTAGATTACAGAGAGCAGAAGATGGACTGAAACCGGAGCCTCCGGCACGAGGGGAGCTGCCTAAAGAAGCGATGGCCTGGGTGTGAGGGGTCGTTGGTGATCTTTAATGCTCTGGAGTACAACCTGAAGTGGTAGAGGTGGTCCAGAGAGGGAAGGGGTCTCCCGATGATCCTCTCCACTGATCTAATGACCCTCTGCAGTCTGAGCCTGTCACTGGCGGAGGAGCTGGCGTACCAAACCAGGATGGAAGAGCATAGGACAGATTCGATTGTAGCGGAGTAGAAGTTCATCAGAAGTTTTTGGGCCATACCAAACTTTTTTAGTTGGCGGAGAAAGAAAAGTCTCTGTTGGGCTTTCCTCTGTGTGGAGGCAGTGTTGGCCTTCCACCTCAGGTCATTGGAGATGGTTGTGCCAGAAGGCGGAAACTGGGGACTCTTTCTACTTCCTTGCCATCGATGCGGATTGGGGGTGGGGTGGAGGCGTGCCTCCTGAAGTCAACTATCATCTCCACAGTTTTTGCTGTGTTTAGGACCAATCCGTTCTCTCTGCACCAGTGACAGACACTTTCGACCTGGTGGCGGTACTCCTTCTCATCATTTTTGGTGATGAGACTGACAATAGTCGTGTCATCAGCAAATTTGATTACTTTTACAGAGTCTGACGTGGATTTGCAGTTGTTCGTATACAGAGAGAATAGAAACGGACGACAGGACGCAGCCTTGTGGGGCTCCTGTGTTGGTGATCCTAGGTTGTGAGGAGATAGTGCCTAGCCTAACGACCTGGGACCTGTTGGTGAGGAAGTCCGTGATCCACAGGCGTAGGGTGGGGTGGACTCCTAGCGCAGCGAGATTGTCTTGCAATATTTTGGGGCTGATGGTGTTGAATTCTGAGCTGAAGTCCAGTAAGAGGATCCTGGTGTAGGAGTCTGGTCTATCTAGGTGATCATAGAGCTCCAAGCAGATGTTGATGGCGTCGTCAGTGGACCTGTTTGCTCTGTACGCGAACTGATGCGGGTCTATCAAGCCCTCTGTGAAGTGCTTAAGGAGAGGGAGCACCATGCTTTCCAAAGCTTTCATGATCACGGATGTAAGTGCCACGGGCCTGAAGTTGTTGAGGTCGAGGATTCCCTGCTTTTTGGGGACAGGGATAATGGCGGACCTCTTGAAGCACGCGGGTACTTTGCCACCCTGGAGGGACCTTGTGAAGATGGAAGAGAGGGTGGGAGCGAGCTGATGAGCTCAAGTTTTCAGGCAGGCTGGTGACACTCCGTCCGGACCAGAAGCTTTCCTAGCATTCAGCCTAAGCAAGTGTTTCAGTACATCCGCCTCCCTCACTGACGGTGGGGGTGAGTTTGGGCCCAGGGCGTCAACGTCGGAAGGTTGTGCAACCGGCTGTAGGAGTCCTGCAGGTGTTGGCTGGTTCTCGAATCTACAGTAGAAGTCACTGAGACTCTCGGCAAGCTCGGTGCTGGGTGTAGCATGCTGAGGGGGAGGCTTGTAGTTGGTGGCAGCCTTAAGCCCTTTCCACACAGCTCGTGAGTCGTTTGAGGAGAGCTTCTGTTCCAGCTTTTCCGTGTAGCACCTCTTTGCGGACCACAGTTCTCTGTTTAGGTCATTTCTTGCCCTCTTGTAATCCTCCTGGTTGCCGGACTTGTGTGCAGCTTCTTTGTTGCGTCTCAGTTGTCGTAGGCTATTAGAGAACCACGGTTTATCGTTTGGATATAGTTTGTAGGATTTTGTTGGGATACAGGAGTTCTCGCAGAAGCTAATGTACGAGGATACGTTGTCTGCCCACTCGTCCAGGTTAGGCGATTCCAGAGCCTTCCAGTCTGTGCAGTCAAAGCAGGCCTGAAGTTTTAGTTTGGCCTCACTTGACCACACTTTGAAGGATTTGGTGACAGGTTTTGAGGTTTCCAGGCGCCTCTTGTAAGTAGGTATCAGGTGGATGATGCAGTGGTCAGATGAGCCTATTGCTGCCCACGGTGTCGCTTTGTATGCATCTTTCAGGGCCGTGTAGCAATGGTCGAGGGTGTTGGCACTCCTGGTGGGGCAGGTGATGTGCTGATGGAAGCGGGGCAGTTCATTTCGGAGGTTGGCCTTGTTGAAATCCCCCAAGATAATGAACAGCGAGTCCGGGAGGGCCGTCTCCCATTGCGTGATGGTGTCACTGAGATCACGCAGGGCACCATTTACCTCTGCATCAGGAGGGATATACACACCCACGAGGACGTAGGAAGAGAACTCCCTGGGTGAGTAGGTTGGCCTGCAGTTGATAAGGAGGAGTTCAAGTTCTGGTGTGCATTTTTGAAGGGTGGTTGCAAACAACAAAAGTCCCTGCGGCTACGGTGATGCTTATCCACTCTGCTTTTCGGTTGTAATTGCGCTTTAAAGAGAATTTTGTGTGGCAACCACAAGAGAGTTTCCCTTCATGTTTAAACCAGGTAGACAAAAAAAAAAAAAAAAAGAAAATACATATATCCAGGCACATTGCCTCTAGTTAGGACATTAAATACGTTAGGGAGGTGCTGAAGGGGGTGTGGCCAGAAAGATAGCAAAAATCGTTTAACCCTTCGCACACTCGCATGCAAATGTTCAAACAAATGAATTCACAGATTCACTCATCCAGGCACCACTGTTATCCCTACAGCTAAGTTAAAAGCCGGGGTCTTAGTTCACAGAAGAATGCATTCTTATGCTTAGTCACCTATACTGCGCAGAAGTACCCAAGTGAACTAAAACCCCGGCTTTTAACTTGGATATAGGTATCTATGGGATATTTTGTATTAACAGTGTTATTGCTAATATGGTCGTTGCTGGTATATGTTATAGAAGGTTTTTTATTTGTAGAGATGCTGTCAAGATACTCGTATATGCATATTAGATCTAGGGATATGCTTCGCTATTTGAAATGTGGCTTTATACTGTCCGGCCACATGCAACTCTATGCAGATGCTAACTGTTTTTGATGTTGAATACACATGGTCTATGGGGACACTAAGCTGCGTATTACGCAGCACGTAAAGGATAGGGCAATGCGCACATTCAGCCGCATGATACGCGTCATGTTATGGAACGCATAACTAGGAAGTAATTTGTATAATGTAACGGCCATTGCAGACATTTAGCCGCATACTACGCGCCACGTGACATGACGCGTAACCTGGAACTAATTTGCATTGTCAAGCGTCTTAAGCGTACTTCAGTAACGTCTAGGCCATGCCCCTGATGAGTAATTTATGATGAAACCGGTTGGGCGGAGCCTAAGGCGCACTAGACGCTGTTGGGAGATGTACTAGTTGCTGTGGAGAGGACGTCCAACCTTTTACTTATATGCGCATGATTTTTAAGGAAATGTGAGTGCACTACTATATATATTTTTTTATCTGAATTAAAGCAGTATTACGCTATGCAGGCCTTGTGTTCGTTTTTTAAGACATACTTGGGTACTGGATTGCAAGTTACAGATCGCTGAGGACTGTCACTGAGCGCTCATTGCTGGTCCCTGAATGGTCAGCCTTCCTATCCGGTGAGCGTGTTTTTCACCTGGGTATTGTAGTGTGACAGCACTGGAATCATGGTTACACACTGTTAACAGGTGTGGTGGTGGATGTGTACCAGTATTGATACCCCCCATAGTGCATAGCGATCCACCTGATTGCTGAATAGGAGGTCATTCCAGAGGAGCGCACTGACCACTTAAGCTATACCATAGTACTGTATCCTAATTCAGTCAATAACTGGGAGGCATTTTTTTTAATGCTTCAGCAAGCAAGCACAGACATCTAAGCTAGATCAACATGCAGAGTGCTCAATAATATGCAGGGATTTTAATGCAATAATCACACAAGAGGAAGCATAGGTCTCACCAGTTAATGCAACTACAGTACTGATAGTGTGCTCCTCTATCCACATTTCTGTGTAGCCTGAATGATACTGTAGCGATGCAGCCATGCACAAGCAAGACACAGATGACATGCAATTCCCTCAGTAATCAAGTAGCAGCTTACACAGGAAGCATAGGTCTCACCAATTAATACAAATACAGTACTCATAATGTGCTCCTCAGTCCACATTTCTGTGCAGCCTGGATGATACTGTAGCATTGCAGCCAAGCACAAGAGGGTCACAGATGATAGGCAATTCCCTCAGTAATCAAGCAGCAGCTTACGAAGGAAGCATAAGTCTCACCAGTTGATGCAGCTTGTAGTCTTTAGCTCATGCACTGCCACTGGCTGGTGCCCAAAGGAGCATGCAGGCTACAAGTGGCTGCCAGCCCATCCCACTGACCAAAGCTCATGGGTCTCCGATTAACTATGACGCATGCTCCCACTCACATTCTGCTATAGCCTGGTACAGAATACTGCAGGGGCCAAAAAATAGGTTCGCCATAACCAAAGTTCTATTATATCCATGTTTACTAAATCAGGCATTAACCCCATATACTTACAATGGTGCTTGGCTGAGATCTGGACATTTAGTTTACTAGACCTAAAGTTCTACTATATCAGAGTTTACTATATTGATATGATACTGTAAATTATATGAAGAGTTGCAGTGAATGGAAGTTCAATTAACTTGGTTACTGAATCCTTACTCCTGTGACCTAAATTATTTGGCAGGTTACACCCTTTTGTTGTTTGAAATAATAATAGAGGTGACATTAGGTCTGGGAAAACTGAATTTTATTTTTTGCTTAAGATGCCCTTTAAGCACATTTAAAAGCAAGAAGTTTTGAATCAGGATGATACCATTTATTGGCTAACTTAAAAGAAAATAAGAGTAAGCAAGCTTTCGGCTGTATAGCCTTCATCGGGCTTCAATCCTGTTTTCTTACAAACTGGTGGAATAGACAGCTATATACATGCAACATCAAAAGGGGATACATACATTTTTTACAAGGATAAATACATGTCATTAAAGAGACTCTGTAACAAATTGTTTATCTTTATTTCTTCTATGCTATAAGTTCCTATGCCTTTTCTAATGTGGTCTGGCTTACTGCAGCTTTTCCTAATTGCACAGTAGCTGTGTTATCTCTGTTATATGATCTAATCTTCTCTCTATAGTCGGCACAGTCAGGCTGAGGCAGTCAGACTGGAATGTGCAGGGCTGCTTGTGATTAGCTAGAAGCTGTACACACCCCCTGCAGGCTCTGTGTGACTAACACACTCTGCTTAGCTGAGCCTATTAGAAGCTGGTTAGTTTGTTTGTAAACACTGCCTAAAACTGGCAATTACAAGCCAGGTTTGCAGCAGAGAATGGCAGAAACAGCACAGAGGGGACCAGGAGCACATAATGAATAGAATGGTATGCTTTTTATTGTAAGAATTTCAGAGTACAGATTCTCTTTAAGATTCCTTAAAGAGAGTCTGAAGCCATAAAAATAACTCTTTTTACTGGCCATTTATCTTCAGCAATAAGATCATAGCGGAAACGCTTCATTCCCGCAGCAGAACAATGTCTTTATACCCCCAAAACATTGGGGCAGCCTTAGATTCTCATACAGTGCCGTCGGACAGGGTGTTTTAGATGCATTGCATTCTGCATTTAAGGTCTAAAAAAAAGTCTTTGCACATTTACCATAAGTTTTAGGGAGGTGATTTATTAGTCTGGCATACGGTAGTTTTTATGTATTTATAATGGTAGGTTTTTTGGCTGTTGAGTAAGCAGAGGATTTAAAACTCTTAACACTGCAGGTTTTGTGGGGTTCGGAGCACTGGATATGAGATGGTATTCTGAAAGGTGGTGTGGGGTATGGGTTAATGCAGATGTGAATAAATGTGTTATTTGGTTAGAATTGTTCCCAGTTGTGGTTGCTGTTGTGGTTTGTGGAAAATATTCTGTAAATACATGTATTTTATTACACAGATCTTAAGAGGGCAGTGAGTAATGTTTGATCCAAACATCAGTCAGTGGTTATTTGGGGTTCTTGTTTTCTATTGTTAAAAAGCTAATATTTGGTTAAAAGCTAGATTTTTACATTATCTGCTTATAGTATTGTGGATGTTTGTCTTATGGAGCTATGGGCAGCCTTGCCCCTGTACTACTTCCGGGTCGCAATGACCCACAGTAGTACGCATGCCCTGGGCCGGATGCATTCATTAGTATGTAAGCCCTGGCCCGGCGATGCGTGTCCCTGATTGCGCGCCTGCTTTGCGTATGAGCGTGACGTCACAAAGCGTGCCCGGTCACAAGTGCCCAGGGCATGCGTACTACTGCGGGTCATTGCGACTCGAAAGTGGTACTGGGGAAAGGCTGCCCATAGCTATTCACTGGCGAAGTGTTCGCCAACATCACTATTGGAGAGCATTGCCCAGATCAGCTTTGGAAGATTCTGTGGGGAGAATATCCAGTGTTCTAGTCACAGCAAAGACAGAGTCTGATTATGCAGCAGCTTTAGCCAAGTCTTTACACATATGTCTCTTTGTAGGAAATATCTCCATTTGCTGCTGGTAGTGTTGCTCAGATTTCACAAGATCTTGGATGGAGTATCCTTTTTAAAGCAAACCTGTGTAAATTTTAAGGGAGGGAAAAATCAGATACTTACCTCAGTAGAGGGAGCCCTGGATCCTCCAGAGGCTTCCCACATCTTCCTCCAGACCATCACCACTGCCGGGGGACCCTCAGAAGGTTTGCAGAGACACTCCCATCCATGAACAAGCACAGACGCAAGGATCACCCACACCTGTGCAGCAGCAACGAGCCGCTCATGCATGGTGGAAAAAGCCGTGGTGCACCTGCGCATGGTGGCCATGGATGGATGGAAGCACGGCCGTACAAACCTCTTTAACAACCCTTTGTCAAGAACGTTCAGGGGGTCCCAGTGCTGGAACAGCAAGCTCAAAGGAGTTGCGGGAAGCCTCTAGATCAGGGGTCTCAAACTTGCGGCCCGCGGGCCATTTGTGGCCCTCGGTACAATATTTTGTGGTCCGCGCCGGCAAAAGAGACACTGAAGCGAACTATTTTTGCCTATTTTACCTTATATTTCTCTTCAGTGCTCCCAAGTAATCCGCCGCATCCTCGCCACTAAATGAGAGCTGCAGAGCCCCCAAATCCCCCGGGCAAAGATCCACGACTGTGCTGAGGGGCAGAGCTTCCAGCTGTAGCTCTGCCCCTCCTGACATCAATCGCCGCACGGATCGACGCCTCTCCCCGCCCCTCTCTGTGGAGGAAGAGTGAGAGGGGTGGGCAGAGGCGGCAATCCGCCGCAATTGACTACCAGGAAATGCCGGCGGATTGCCCCCCGGGGAATTTGGGGGCTCTGCAGCCCTCGTTTTGCGGTGGGGAAACGGCGGATTACTTGTAATGGGAGCACTGAAGTGAACTATAAGGTAAAATAGGCAAAATAGTTCGGACACTACATGTTCAGAAGAAATAATTAAAACTGTTAATTATGACATTTGAGGACTTTTTTTGTGAAATCCCTTATGCGGCCCAGCCTCATCCTGACTTTGCCTCATGCGGCCCCCAGGTAAATTGAGTTTGAAACGCCTGTGTAATGATCCGCTCAGCTGGATGCGCTGGCAGACAGCTGTTTGACCATTCCTCTAGTCTGTGGGCTGCAGGTCTCTGTAAGAGAGACCTGTTTTTCCATTACAAGTTTCTGGTCTGTTCTGCTGCTGAGGAATTTGCATACACTCGTTATGCAAATCCCTTACCTGCCTCCTTTGATGACTGGCAGTATAAAGAGCTATGTTTCCCAGAGTCCTTGGCTGGTCATAAGGGATAGTCCTGTGAAACACTCGGTGGAGTGTCAGCCTTGCTCATTGTTAAAGATTAGCTTAGAGTAAATCCTGTAACTGCACTAGGCAGTTTCCCTAGTGCAGTTAGGATTGCATATCTGTTTTGTTTGTCTGTTGTGATTGTCCTGTCCCAGTGATGGTCGACAGGAAATAGTTCTGTGTGTCTGGGTGCTAACCGGAACAGCGGTTGTTACTGGTAGCCCCTTCTGATCTGTCTTCCTGGATCGCACTAGCCTCTTGCGCTAGTGCTGTGGATCCTTCTGTCCTGTCATCCTGGATCGCACTAGCCTCTTGCGCTAGTGCTGTGGATCCTATATCTCGCTTATTCCTGTTTTCGTGTATTTGTCTTGTCTGCTACGAACGCTTGCTGGAGGCTCGGTGAGGTAACCGTTAAGCAAGCGCTCGCATCCTCTGTTTCATGTTTGTCTGTCCGTGGTTAGTTAGGCGTGCTTGTCTCTGTTGTGCTTATCACACGGAGACCACGCATAAACGCGTGCACTGTTGCGAATGAGTGCGGTGTTCGCGTTTAGCTAGCGTTTGTTATTTTCGTTATCTTCTCATTGTATGATTTGCTGTGCCTTTGCTACTCTCGTGCTCTGCCTTGCTGTAGCCTTGTGTCACCTCTGGCAATCGCCTCTCTCGCGATTGCGTTCCTACTTCATATCTGCTGTTGTGTGTGCACCGTCGCGGGTTGGCGACTAGTTTGGTGCACACACATACAATCTGTCCCTGTGCTCATTCTCTTTCGCAATCGCTTCTCTTGCGATTGCGTTCTCACTTGGTTTCCTTTGTTGTATGTCTGCCGTCGCAGGGTGGCGGCTAGATTGGTGGACATACATACATTCCTCATCTGTGCTTATTCAGTCTTGTGTCGCTGTTAGCAATCGCCATCTCTGGCGATTGCCTTCTCTCCTGTTCTTCATGGTTGTGTATGCACTGTCGCGGGTTGGCGACTAGATTGGTGCACACACATACCCTCTGTCGCTTTGCTCTCTCTCCTTCAGGGCTATCTTGCCCTGCGTTTCTTCCCTTCGTACAATTCCTGTCTGGCGTCTGTGGCAGAGCAGAGGAGCTGTTCCTCTGCACTCCACAGCTCCACCTGTCGACAGGAATTTCCCTCTACAGGTGCATTGCACCTTTTGCTTGGTTCCCTCAAATTACACACTTGTGGAGAATTTCCGCAGTGTCAGTGCACGTCTTGTGCGCTGATCACGGAGGGAATTCCACAATCGTTACAGTATGACCAGCCAAACCGAAATTCCCAGTGTAGAGGGAATTTCCGATTTGTACGATTTGGTCAAATATGGGTCCTGTGTCTTTAAGAGGTTTAAGATACTGGACTCTGAAACCAGAGATGAGTTTATATCAGAATGTTCCAGATTCTTGGCAAATCCTGAATTTCAGGCCACCAATATTTCCACTTGGAGTGGTCAGATTGCTTACAATCTTTTCCAAGGGGATCTGTTTGTGTGGGCGGATGAGTATGCCAGACACGTGAATCTGAGACATAACCCTCGCAGATTTCTGAGTCATGTATTTTCTTGTAAGCTTGGAATTCCCCTGCCAGGTTATTTCTATGAGTTTTTTCCTGCTGTGCATGATGCTGATCAGATTAGGTTATGCAACATTTCTGTGTCATTACCATATGTTAATGAGTTGGTGCTTGCAGGCCAATCTGCTGATTTGGCTTGTCAGCTAAAAGATTCGTTGCCCCTAGCAACCACAAATAAAGAGGTTATTTCTGTCAAGTCTGAAATGTGCAAAACCATTCAGTATGATAATGATGTTGCTCAGTCTCCGGGTTTTTTGCCCCAATCCAAAGCTTATGTGGATCCTATTATAGGTAGGATCGCACACTATATTAAAGCAGTTAAAAAGTCTGTTCTTGTTCCTGAACTCCACCCATATGGAGATTATCTGGATACTGGCCTGTTTGAACCTCCATTTGCCTCATGGGACATTGGGGCCTTGATGGAGGAATTTGATTTTGATTGGAAAGCCTTTTGCGATTTTTACATCGCAAAAAGCGAAGATGTCTTGAATGGTTGTCTCGATTCTATGTACCTTTTGATTGATTCCGATGAATGTGACGAGGGTGATGTGGATTTGGTGATTTATGTATGGCAGACGATTTTGGATGAGTTGCACACACACCAATCAATTGATTCCAATAAAGAGACATCGTTGTCGGATGATTGTTCCTGCCTTTCTGGGGTAAAGCATGTGAGTCGTGACATTGTGCGATCTAAAATGAGTGAGTGTGCCACTGTGGTTGATTCCTGTGCGATCCTGGAGTATTCTCTCCTGACTGCGTGCAGTTTGAATCTGTGCGATCTGATGCCTGTTTCTCTGATGTTCCTGCAGATTGTGATCAGCATGAATGTGCCAGTTTTCTCAAGGATGTGTGGGACCCCTTGTCATTTAGAGACAGATCTTTAAGATCTTCCATCTGTGATCCTGCTATGGGGAAAATTCCTAAATTATGCAGCATCAAAAGTAAAATTAATATGTCTAATAAAATTTTTCCTGATGTTGTCGCTATTTCTACTGCAAATGCGTCTTTGTCTCACCCTGTTCACACCTGTAAGAGCCCGTTGCCTGGTGACAGTTGCTCCAGTGTTTCTGTCCTGAACGCCTTACAGTCTGCCCCGCAGATCGCGGAGGTTTGTGCTATGGAAGCGTCAGTTTCACAACCTAAAGCGATTTTTGATTCGCAAGTTTTGCGTTCTGACTCCTCGGATTTGACATGGTTAGCCGAATCTAAGAGTGAGATAGCGCTTCAGTTTTGCGAATCTGATGCTGAAGCCTCTTTGCTTTGCCCAGAGAAGCTTTCTCTGAATCTGCCCTGTACCATGAATGAAAACATGATCTCCACTCGCACTGACATTTGTGAGTCCCTTTCTTGTTCTGAGGAAAATGCTGATTCTGCACCCTGTACTCTGGATGAGTTAATATGGCCTTGTTTAGAGTCTCCTGCAGTGTCCCTAGAGGCTCGTCTAGGTATTGCTACTATACTCACCTGTTTTTCTGCAGTTCTGGAGTTGCAAGCTAGTTTGACTGCTACGCAGAATTCTGGGTGCAGTGAGATTAAAGTTAGGGAGTCAGTGTGTGTTCCAGTAAATATTCTTGTACATTCCGCTCATGATGATGAAATTCAGTCTCAGTTTATGGTGGAACCTTCCCTGGGACATCTGCCCTGTCCACAAAATAAAGTTCCAGTTTTGCCCTGTAACATGGATAGTTCAGAATTCTTCTTAGAAAACTTGGAAAATGATGTTCCTGAGGTCTTGTCTGATGTCCTGGAGACCTCCGAGTTCCTCCCAAAGGGTGCAGAACTTGTAGGAGATGTCTCCTGCCCCCCAAGTCCTTCTGAGGTGTTGCCCACTTCAGTAGGCATTGCTGTTGTGCTGACTACTTTTGCAGCTCTGGTGGAGCTTCACTCATATGTAGTCAATGATGATATTACAGTCACAGAAAATTCTGAATTTAAGTCCGAGTCTTCTTTTGAAAGACCAGTACCTGTGACCTCCATTCATGATGATTTTCTGCCCGGTACTGGTTTTGGTCTTGTCGTGTCGGACTCTGAGGTTGGCAGTTCCCCGACATGTTCTGAGGTTTCTCCTGTGCTGGTGTGACCCAGAAAGCCCAAATGTGCCTTGGTTGCCAGCATGCTCAGATGCTTCCTCGGTGGAGACATGCTCTGATATGGCCTGCCTGCTTGCATGCCCAGAAGTGGTCCCTGAAAGTCCTGATCTTGATGGGTGTCCTCGTAATTCTGAATCCAGAATAGTCATTGGTTCCATAGGAGGGCTTGATAATTCTCCATGTGAGCCTGGTGATTGTTCTGCCCTCTTGGGATCTCTGTGGATCTTCAAAAGGTTCTGGGAGATTCCGGGAGAAATTTTGCTTGGTACCCTGGATAAGATCAACAGTGGCTTTTGTGTTGTAAGGGACACTTCGAACAGGTATTGTGGCAGGTTTGGTATTTTCGGACGCTCCCTGGAAGGTGGTGGGTATTGTCTGGAGGGTGTCGATGGCTTCTTCTCTGGCGTTCACAGTCCTGATGGGTGTTATACTGAGACTGGTAGTACTGATGGGCATGTTTCGGTGGCATTTGCTTCCGATGAGGTCGGTTTTGGCTGGACTGACTCTGGAATTGGGCCTTGTCGGGCTGCCCCGACTTTCATTAGTCTTCAGTTAGAGTCTTTTGTTAATATCAGTTTAGAGGCTCGTCTGGAATCCGACCCTAGAGGGGGGGTACTGTAATGATCCGCTCAGCTGGATGCGCTGGCAGACAGCTGTTTGACCATTCCTCTAGTCTGTGGGCTGAAGGTCTCTGCAAGAGAGACCTGTTGTTCCATTACAAGTTTCTGGTCTGTTCTGCTGCTGAGGAATTTGCATACACTCGTTATGCAAATCCCTTACCTGCCTCCTTTGATGACTGGCAGTATAAAGAGCTATGTTTCCCAGAGTCCTTGGCTGGTCATAAGGGATAGTCCTGTGAAACACTCGGTGGAGTGTCAGCCTTGCTCATTGTTGAAGATTAGCTTAGAGTAATTCCTGGAACTGCACTAGGCAGTTTCCCTAGTGCAGTTAGGATTGCATATCTGTTTTGTTTGTCTGTTGCGATTGTCCTGTCCCAGCGGTGGTCGACAGGAAATAGTTCTGTGTGTCTGGGTGCTAACCGGAACAGCGGTTGTTACTGGTAGCCCCTTCTGATCTGTCTTCCTGGATTGCACTAGCCTCTTGCGCTAGTGCTGTGGATCCTTCTGTCCTGTCATCCTGGATCGCACTAGCCTCTTGCGCTAGTGCTGTGGATCCTATATCTCGCTTATTCCTGTTTCCGTGTATCTGTCTTGTCTGCTACGAACGCTTGCTGGAGGCTCGGTGAGGTAACCGTTAAGCAAGCGCTCGCGTCCTCTTTTTCATGTTTGTCTGTCCGTGGTTAATTAGGCGTGCTTTTCTCTGTTGTGCTTATCATGCGGAGACCACGCATAAACGCGTGCACTGTTGCGAATGAGTGCGGTGTTCGCGTTTAGCTAGCGTTTGTTATTTTCCTTATCTTCTCATTGTATGATTTGCTGTGCCTTTGCTACTCTCGTGCTCTGCCTTGCTGTAGCCTTGTGTCACCTCTGGCAATCGCCTCTCTCGCGATTGCATTCCTACTTCATATCTGCTGTTGTGTGTGCACCGTCGCGGGTTGGCGACTAGTTTGGTGCACACACATACAATCTGTCCCTGTGCTCATTCTCTTTCACAATCGCTTCTCTTGCGATTGCGTTCTCACTTGGTTTCCTTTGTTGTATGTCTGCCGTCGCAGGGTGGCGGCTAGATTGGTGGACATACATACATTCCTCATCTGTGCTTATTCAGTCTTGTGTCACTGTTAGCAATAGCCATCTCTGGCGATTGCCTTCTCTCCTGTTCTTCATGGTTGTGTATGCACTGTCGCGGGTTGGCGACTAGATTGGTGCACACACATACCCTCTGTCGCTTTGCTCTCTCTCCTTCGGGGCTATCTTGCCCTGTGTTTCTTCCCTTCTTACAATTCCTGTCTGGCGTCTGTGGCAGGGCAGAGGAGCTGTTCCTCTGCACTCCACAGCTCCACCTGTCGACAGGAATTTCCCTCTACAGGTGCATTGCACCTTTTGCTGGGTGCCTCAAATTACACGCTTGTGGAGGATTTCCGCAGTGTCAGCGCACGTCTTGTGCGCTGATCACGGAGGGAATTCCACAATCGTTACACCCTGCATAGATTATCCAGAATCTTGATTCTCCGGTGTTTGCCTTGCACACTATAAACAGTAAACAGTTATTTCCCACAATGCAACAAAAGTTCACAGACAGAAAACTGCCAGGACCATGGTTCTCAGTTTCCTGTGGGAGGAATTTCATCAGAATATCAGCCATACAGAGCCCCCTGATAATCCATTTGTGAAAAGGAATAGATTTCACATGTAAAAGGGGGTATCAGCTACTGATTGGAATGAATTTCAAATATTTTTCATGGTTTCTCTTTAAGGCCTGTTTCACATGGCAACTTCAGGCAGTGTATCAGGGCACTCACTGGGCACTGGGAAGTGCTCAGTGCGGGCTGTAGGGAAGTGTCTGTTTCATGGAGATACACGCGAGCGCGATCACACTCATGGGGCATGAGGCGTGTTTTTCCTGCTGTGTAACTCGACATCGAGTGTCAAATACTGACATGCGTGAGATTACAAATGCTGTCATTTGGCTGCATTAAATTGCAACTATGACATGCTCAGTGTTTTCCAGATTGGAGGCTGAACTGCACATTGAGTGCAAAGTTCACCTGTCCATGTGAAAGAGTCCTTAGGATTGTGGCTTATAGTTGTTACTTGGCTGTTAATAAGTTACATTTGTCAGAGTAAGTAGGTCTGATTCTAGGGACACGCCATAAGTTTTTCCGGCAGATAGATGGATCAATAGATAAATTCTGACATGTCCAACATTATTTCTGATCGTTTTTCTGGTCGATTTCTCATAGAAGTGAATGGAAATTGAAAAGATAAGAGAATTGAGCGGAAAATCAAGCGGAGAATCGATCGGTCGGAAAATCGACCCAAAAAAACGCATCATGTGTACCTAGCATAAGTGGGCTCATTCTGGGTTAATGGCTAATTGTGTTGGTCTGTAGGAAAGTGATTTGTATTTATTCATTAGTAAATCAAAGACAGATTGTCTAGACCAGTGTTTCTCAACATTGTTATAGCATGTACTCCTTTATCAATGACTGCCTTAGCAAAATACTCCCAGTTGTACAGGACCTCAAATACCCCTTGATGTGTATATTTTGTTAGGGAAAACTCCTTAAAAGACACTTAAGCCAGGAATAAAAATCAGTTTTACTTTCCTGGGGCTTCTACCAGCCCCCTCCAGTCATCCCGTGCACTCGCAGTCACTTACGGATCCTCCAGTCCACCACCGCCAGCTAGTTTCGTTTTCGCTGACAGGCCCGATAGGCCTGGCCACGTTTATTTTCATTCGAGCTCCCGTCCGCAATAGTGTCCTGCGCCTGTGCAGGAAGCTATTGAGGACAGGATTATAAAGAAGGATATGTGTGGCCAGGCATGCGCAGGCGCAGAAAGCCCACCAACTCCCTGTCGGGGCCTGTCAGCGAAAATGAAACTAGCTGGCGGCAGTGGACCAGAGGCTCTGTGAGTGACTGCAAGGGCACGGGACGGCTGCAGGGGGGCTGGTGGAAGCCCCAGGCAAGTAAAACTGATTTTTTATTCCTGGCCTAAGTGTCCCTTTAATTGTGTATAAATCATAAATACTTTACCTTAAATGCTTGTAAAATGGAAAAAGTTGTAGTTTAACATACCTAAATTATTGTTGTATTTATCATCGAAAACTTCAGTCATTGATGAGATTCCACTCATTATACTTGGTTGAGTCTGTTGTGGAGTCGATTTGTCCTGCAGCATAGAAACTGATGATGTGATTGCATGTTTCTTTATGCATATGCAAATGAGACATGTATTTTAGCCAAAATGAAAATTACTATAAAATAATTCATGTGTGAATGAAGGACAATTTATTTGGTCATCAGAGGAACCAGAGTGTCTTCTTCTTTGACCATCAAAAAAAATGAAAGAATCAGCCTATCTGTAACGATTGGGGAATTATTTCCGTGGTCAGTGCACAGGATGCGCGCTGACACTGCGGAAATCCTCCACAAGTGTGTGATTTGAAAAAACCCAGCTATGGTGCAATGCACCTGTAGAGGGGAATTCCTGCCGGCAGATGGAGCTGTGGAGAACAGAGGAACAACCCCTCTGTACTGCCACAGATGCCAGATAGGAATTGTACGAGGGGAAGCAATACAGGGCAAGATTGGCCCTAGTGGAAGAGAGTGAGCACAGAGACAGAATGTATGTATGTCGACCAATCTAGTCGCCGCCTGGCGACGGTGAACACACAACAGGGAAGACCAAGAGGAAAAGCAATCGCAAGAGATGGCGATTGCTAACAGCGACACAAGACTGAATAAGCACAGAGATAGAATGTATGTGTGTCCACCAATCTAGTCGCCACCCAGCGATGGTGAACACACAACAACGGAAACGAAGTGGGAAAGCAATCGCAAGAGTGGCGATTGCCAATAGTGACACAAGACCGAATTAGACAGAGCACAAGTGTAGCAAGAAAGACATAGCAATAACAACGATGAGAACGTCAAGGAAAATAACAAACGCTAGCTAAACGCGAACACCGCACTCATTCGCAACAGCGAACGCGTTTAAGACACGATCACCGCACGTTAGGCGCCCAGTGATAAGCGTGCCACCCTAACTAACCAAAGTAACACAAACACGAAATAGAGAACGCAAACGCTTGCTAAACGGTTACCTCACCGAGCCTACAGCAAGCGTTCGTATCAGACAAGACAGACAGAAGGAGTAGCCAGTAGCAACCGCAGCTCTGGTCTACACTCCCAGACAGAGGGAACCACCGCCACTACCGCTAGGGCGAATGCGTTCCCAATAGACAGCACGATTTTCTATCGACCGCCGCTGGCGACAAGACAATCGCAAGCGATAGACAGTACAAGGCAAAACAGATAAGTACAACCTAACTACACTAGAAGAGATGTCTAGTGCAGTCCCAAGGACTTACTCTAAACTAATCTTAGCAAACAATATCCAAGGCTGATACTCCAGGTGAGTTAGCAGGAACAAACCATCATGACCAGCAAGGAATTCTGGGAGCAAAAGGTATTTATACTGCAAGCCATCAATGGGGGCAGCTAAGCAGTTTGCATGACAAGTGTATGCAAATTTCTCACCAGCAGAGCAACTCTGAAACTTGCAAAGTGAAGACAGGTCTCTTCTCCAGAGACCTGCAGCACTCAGACCTAAAGAATGGACAAACAGCTGTCTGCCTGTGCAGACAGCTGAGCAGATCATTACAGTAAACCCCCCCCCCCCTCCAGGGACGGCTTCCAGACGTGCCTCAAAACTGATATTTCCAAAAAACTCTAACTGAAGACTCATGAAGGTCGGGACAGCCCGACAAGGCCCAATTCCAGAGTCAATCCTCCCGAAACCGACCTCGTTGGAAGCAGAAGCCACCGAAACATGCCCATCAGTACTACAAGTCTCAGCGTAACACCCATCAGAACTGTGAATGCCAGAGAAGAACCCATCGACACCCTCCGAGCAATACCCACCACCTTCCAGGGACCATCCAAAAATACCAAACCTGCCACAATACCTATTTGAAGTGTCCCTTTCAACAGAGAAGCCACTGTTGATTCCATCCAGGGTACCAAAAAAAATTTCTCCCAGAATCTCCCAGAACACTTTGAAGCTCCGCAGAGATCCCAAGAGGCCAGAATGCTCACCAGGCTCACATGGAGAACTACCAAGAACCCCTATGGAACCTATGACCATTCCGGATTCAGGACCACCAGGACAACCATCAAGATCAGGGCTTTCAGGGACCACTTCTGGGCATGCAGGCAGGCAGGCAATATCAGAACATGTCTCCACTAAGGAAGCATTTGAGCATGCTGGTAACCGAGACACACTTGGGCTTTCTGGGTCACAGAGCGCATCGGGGTACACTAGCACAAGAGAAACCTCAGGACACGTCGAGGAACTGCCAACCTCAGAGTCCGTCACGACAAGACCAAAACCAGGACCGGGCAGAGAACCATCACGAGTGGTGGTCACAAGTACTGGACTTTCAAAAGAAGACTTGGACTCAGACTTAGAAATTTCTGTGACTGTAATGGTATCAGATCACACAGACTCAAACTCCACACAAGCAGGAGAGAATCTTTCAGAATTCACACAGGTGTCCACCACAGTAGTACACCCATTCATTTCAGAATGCACAGTGTCTAAACTCACTTGCTTTACCCCAGAAAGGCAAGAACAATCATCAGACAACGGTGTCACTTTATTGGAGTCAATTGGTTGGTGTGTGTGCAATTTATCCAAAATCGTCTGCCACACACAAATCAGCGGATCCACAAAACATTCGTCACACTCATCAGATCCAATCAAAGCATACACAGACTCAACACAAGCATTAAGAATCACCTCGCTTTTTGCGATGTAAAAATCGCAAAACGCCTTCCAATCAAAGTCAAACTCCTCAATCAAAGCCCCAATCTCCCATGAAGCAAATGGAGGCTCAAACAACCCTGTATCAAGGCAACATTCATACGGGTTGGGATCAGGAACATGCATAGATTTTCTTACACCTTTAATATACTGAATAATTCTGCCTATCATAGGATCCACATATGCTTTAGCTTGGGGCAACAAAACCTGAGACTGAGAAGTCTCTCTGGATTCATCACATTCAAGTGTTTTCCACATTTCAGACTTTACAGAAATAATTTCTTTATTAGTAATTGCTATGGGCAAGGGATTTTTTAACTGGGAAGCCTTTCTAGACTTTTTACGTTTAGACTTAGCAGCTTATGATGGCTGTTTTTTGGATGAAGGTGAACTGTTAATGCAAATCTTTGCAGGCTGAGCGATTTTGCACAGAGTAGAGGGAACAGCTGATTGTGCTGCAGACAACAACTCGTTAAGGGGGTATGGTAATTGAGATATTCTCAGCCAATTATGAATTACAAAGGCCAAGAATTCCAGGGGGCTTTGACTCAGGCTGGTATGATCTAACACATCATAAGCCCACTTTAACATTTCGCCCTCAAACAGAATGTAGGCCATTTGGTGGGCCCAGGTGGACACTGGGGTGCATTGAAATTCAGGGTTCGCTAAATATTTAGTGCACTCAGACAAAAATTCATCTGCTGTTTCAGGTTCAAGATTTTTAAACCTCTTAAAGGTACAAGAAGCACATTCGACAAAAACGCACAAATCGAAAAATTCCCTCTACACTGGGAATTTCGGTTTAGCTGGTCATACTGTAACGATTGGGGAATTATTTCCGTGGTCAGCGCACAGGATGCGTGCTGGCACTGCGGAAATCCTCTGCAAGCGTGTAATTTGACAAAACCCAGCTACCCAGCTATGGTGCAATGCACCTGTAGAGGGGAATTCCTGCCGGCAGATGGAGCTGTGGAGAACAGAGGAACAACCCCTCTGTACTGCCACAGATGCCAGATAGGAATTGTACGAGGGGAAGCAATACAGGGCAAGATTGGCCCTAGTGGAAGAGAGTGAGCACAGAGACAGAATGTATGTATGTCGACCAATCTAGTCGCCGCCTGGCGACGGTGAACACACAACAGGGAAGACCAAGAGGAAAAGCAATCGCAAGAGATGGCGATTGCTAACAGCGACACAAGACTGAATAAGCACAGAGATGGAATGTATGTATGTCCACCAATCTAGTCGCCACCTGGCGACGGTGAACACACAACAGCGGAAACCAAGTGAGAAAGCAATCGCAAGAGATGGCGATTGCTAACAGCGACACAAGACTGAATAAGCACAGAGATAGAATGTATGTGTGTCCACCAATCTAGTCGCCACCCAGCGACGGTGAACACACAACAACGGAAACGAAGTGGGAACGCAATCGCAAGAGTGGCGATTGCCAATAGTGACACAAGACCGAATTAGACAGAGCACAAGTGTAGCAAGAAAGACATAGCAATAACAACGATGAGAACGTCAAGGAAAATAACAAACGCTAGCTAAACGCGAACACCGCACTCATTCGCAACAGCGAACGCGTTTAATACACGATCACCGCGCGTTAGGCGCCTAGTGATAAGCGTGCCACCCTAACTAACCAAAGTAACACAAACACGAAATAGAGAACGCGAACGCTTGCTAAACGGTTACCTCACCGAGCCTACAGCAAGCGTTCGTATCAGACAACACAGACAGAAGGAGTAGCAAGTAGCAACCGCAGCTCTGGCCTACACTCCCAGACAGAGGGAACCACCACCACTACCGCTAGGGCGAATGCGATCCCAATAGACAGCACAATTTCCTGTCGACCGCCGCTGGCGACAAGACAATCGCAAGCGATAGACAGTACAAAGCAAAACAGATAAGTACAACCTAACTACACTAGAAGGGATGCCTAGTGCAGTCCCAAGGACTTACTCTAAACTAATCTTAGCAAACAATATCCAAGGCTGATACTCCAGGTGAGTTAGCAGGAACAAACCATCATGACCAGCAAGGAATTCTGGGAGCAAAAGGTATTTATACTGCAAGCCATAAATGGGGGCAGTTAAGCAATTTGCATGACAAGTGTATGCAAATTTCTCACCAGCAGAGCAACTCTGAAACTTGCAAAGTGAAGACAGGTCTCTTTTCCAGAGACCTGCAGCACTCAGACCTAAAGAATGGACAAACAGCTGTCTGCCCGTGCAGACAGCTGAGCAGATCATTACACTATCCTCCTAATTAGTTTTCTGGCTACCAGACAAATGTTTGGGGGCATGACTAAACAAACTACTTTCAGAACATCATGCTAAAAATGATTGCTTAGTTAGATTAGAGGCTATTCGTAGTTAAAAGTTATACCATTCAATCACAAATGCTTTAATTATGTGTGATTATATACATGGGTGTGTGTAGGTCAGAAATATGATGGAAACAGTAAATTGTGTAGTCTTTTAAATTGGATGGGCTGTGTTACCATTTTGTTAGCATTGTCCACCCTGATAGCAAGAAAATAAAATGGAAAATACAGTAGTTTCTACATAAACGATAATATAAACGGTAATGTTAATGATATATTTCTTAGGCGTTTGGGCGCCCAATTGCTGCTAATAAACATGCTAATGGCGGTGCCCACATTTTCTGTTTCCGTGCAGGCAAGTGCAGAGGCAACAAGAGAACACTAAATTCTGCTGTGCTATTTTGGTTGACCAGGCGAATTGTAACGAGCGGCGGGGATACGACCTCTGCCGTCCCCGCCGCTCAGCTCGGTCCGCAGAGCGCTGGCCTCTCGCCGGCACATAGCGTCAGGGCTATGTGCGCGGCCAGCTGCGAGACCTTTACGCGTCTCGGAGACGCGTCAGCTGACCTACGGGTCGGCTGACGTCACGGGGAGCGCTCCTCGCTCCTGATTGGTGTGGCTGGCAGGGGCGTGCCTGGGAGTCCCCTGCCAGCATAAAGACAGCAAGCTGTCAGTAGCTCGCTGTCTGCTGTTGCGAATACCTCGTGTTAGCACTCAGACTTTGATAGCTGTAATATTAACTTTGATAATGTGATTTAATTGTGTATAACTCTGGCTCGTTCTTGACTTTTCCTCTGCTCAGTGATTCTGTACTTTAGCCCATCTGATCTCGTTGCCAACTCTGCCTGCTAATACCTTCTTGTCTCTGCTTTCTGATTCTGTACTGTATCTGCCTGTCTGTTGCTGAACCCGATTAGTCTGACCCTTCTACTCACCAGTGAGCCCTTGTCACTGGTGAGGAATTTGCTGTACTGACAGTGCCCACCAGCTCCTCTGGTGAGGTATAGCCAAACCTGTCAGTACATACTGTTGCACCAAACACTACTGTGCATTATAGCTATCACATCAGTTACCTGGTATACTTGTATTATAGGGGATTCTGCAGATCACCATATAATCAGGTATATATCTGCATTATAGGTGATACTGCAGATCACCTCCTAATCAGAACTCTGTTCCTTGCTGACACCTATCGTTACACGAATATTGTCATCTTTTTTTTATGACATTTGGTTGGATCAGCTACAGGTTTTTTTCCAGTTCATGTGTCTTAAGACCATAAGTTCCCATTAATGGTACAATTTTTTCTGTTCCGATTACTTTCCGATCTGAAAATATCAGGAAGAAAAAGATTTGGAATAGAAGCCATAAATGGGATTAAATCAATCTGCAGAATGGATAAATCACTGGCTGGGAAACCAAACAATAATACAATCATATGTTGTCAGTCGTCAACTCTCTTGTCAACCCTCTAATTTCAATTAATCCGATAAGATAGGAAAATCAATTGTATAATAATTAATGGGCATCTTTAGAAAGATTATGATTAGCATTCAGATTCTGCCGTTACCATATAAAGTGAGTGTATAGCGCTGTACATTTGCCTGCAACGAAAGGTGCCCATACATCAGGCAACTTTGGCGACCGATCAACCAACCAGTTCAATTATTATTATTGAATTGGTTTAAAATCGGTGCCACCAAGTGCAGGCTCGACCGACGATGCAACCAATTTCAGGCCAAAATTGGTCACGTTAGTAGATCACGTCTGATGCAAGATGTCGGGCCAAAGTTGGATAATCGGGTGTGCAGCAGTATGGCGGCCAATTTCGGAACAAACTAAATAAATTTGTCTCTTTATCGAATCTGCCCATAATCTTCTGATGTATGGGCACCTCAAGACATCTAGTAATCCAGATCCTCCTAAGATTATCACACCAAGTAAATGGTATGTTATCACCATACACTAAGATCCTTCTATTTTGCACGCGCACATCTACTTTGCTTATACCTAGCCAAACTTAGGACTGTGTTACCAGGATGACTGAGGCTTTACTTATTCTCTGTGGACTTACTTATTCTCTGTGGACTTGGCAGGTTATTTCTCTCAATAGTTTACCAATGTTTCATCCACTCTGGATCCAGTATCATCTATTTCTTTAGGTTGTATCTACCCACCATGAACATTAAACGCTCTTTTTGTCATTTGTCAAGATTGCTTATATTGAGGCAGAATTATCAAAGCCACTGCAAGAAAGATTGTAGCAGAACTGGTGCAAAAATTGGAGCAGATGTCCATTTTTGGTCACAATCGTCCAAGTTACCAGAAGCAAGGTTCACTAACCTGGAAAGCACCCAGTACCATTGCATCAATACCTTATAAGCTGCTTCCACCTTGCCTATGTTTATTGATACTTAGTTTCCTGGGCCTCCTGCCAGTATTTGACGTCCTTCAAGTTCCCTAGATCTTGTACCCATTCAACATAACCATATAAAAAGATGTGTTTGGGGTTGTTAAATACATAACTCAGAGATAAAACCTCTAGCAAAACGAGATATGAGACTTAAATGTTTTCACTACATTTGATTCCTTGTAACATTTGTAATATAATGATGAGAGAAATCCTGTGATCCTTAACTGGTTCCACACTCTTGTTGGCTTTGGACATTCATCAGCATGGATATGCTTGTGTAGTCAGGCCCGAAATCTCTAAAAACTCTCCCAACAACTCAAATAAATTGAATATGGTAGTACTGGGTGAGATTGTGTAATAAACATTAGACTTCAAAGAAATGAGCATACTATTTCTAAACCCTTAATGTTGCTAGTCAATTCATATGGCTCTGGGCAGTGGTTGCAAAACTAATAAAAATAAAATGGGTGAAAGGGAACGCCTCTGACATGTTCCCCAGGAAATTGGGAAAGTGGCAGAAAGATATCCCAATATCCATTGAGCTGCTGGGGACAAATATAGGCCTGAAATCCAAGGCTTAAATTAATTCCCAAACCCCTATGTATGCAACACTAAATGAAGAAAATCCTATGACAAGGAATTGATAAATGTCTAAGAGAGGTACCAGAGCCCTGTAAACTGCATTGCCTGACTGGAGGCCTGGGACAAACTTGGTCTTTTTCCACTGAGGTAAAAAGGTGTTAATTCTTGGATTAAGTATTTTACTTAGGAGTTTGATATCTAAGTTTCAAAGGGAGATGGGCCTAAATTGAAAAGGTTGTAGCGTGTTATCCTCAGTCTTGGACAGCATAACAATGATAGCCTGCAAAGTGTGGCAGGGTTAGGTGTTAAAGAGGAACTGCAGTGAAAATAACATAATTTAAGTGCTTAATTTTTACAATAATTATTTTTTAAATGATTTAGTCAGTGTTTGCCCATTGTAAAATCTTTTCTCACCCTGATTTACATTCTGACATTTATCACATGGCGAGTCGACATCTTTACTGCTGGCAGGTTATCTCTGTGGAACGAGGTGCTGCTTCTTTGCCAGTTAGAAACTTGTTATTTCCCACATGCAACAAGGCTTCCACAGTGTGATGTCAGTACCTAGGTGCTGACATCACACTGTGGGAGGGGTTTCACCACAATATCATAATATCTATACAAAGTCCCCTGATGATCCGTTTGAGAAAAGGAAAATATTTCTCATGGGAAAGGGGGTATCAGCTACTGATTGGGATCGTGCACCGATGCGCATGCATATCCGCTTGAATGACGTCATTCAAGCGGATATGCGTGCGCATCGGTGCGTGATCTCCTGCATAACACGCCCCCAGGACTCCATGCCAATTGGTGTTGAGCGGTCCTGGGGCTGCTTCCGCGTTCATGCCAATTGGCATGGTGCAGTTGGCAAGAGGTTAAAAGGAAATAAATATGGTATCACTCACATACCCTCTAGGCAGAAGAGAGGTCAAACCAGGCAGCAGACAAGGGAGATCCAGTAAACAAGCAGAGTTCGAAATCCAGATAATCCAATATAACAAAAGCAGGTATACAGAGCACCCAGCAAGCTAGAGCTATCATGGGCAATATGCAACTATCACAGCAAAGTTTAAATACTGACAACATCCAATCAGTGTCGGCCATATGCACACAACAGCTGATCACATGCAGGCATTAATCCTGTTCAAGTGTCAGCTGACAGAGAGATCAGCTAACACAGGTGGCAATACATGTCAGCTGACTAACCAGTACTGACCAGCAAAACATCCTGACTGTGTGTCCGCGATATCATAGTGGTTAAGAGCATCGCCTCTGACGTGAGAGACAGGGGTTCAATCCCCGCCAGGGTCTGCATCCATTATTTAATATTTATAAAATAAACCCCTGCCTAAGTGTCAGCTGACTATCCTGTCAGCTGACACTACCTCTGTCGCCGCCTCAGACCATACTGCGGCCGAAAGGAGCTAGACATCCGCCCACCAGTATGCGCAGCGTGATCCCCAGTGCGCACGTCACCAGCGGAGGACGGCTGCTGACGTGCAGAAGTGCCAGGACGCGACCCGCTCTTGGCAGAGACGGCCACGTCGCTGGAACCCTGAGGTAAGTCCCTTACAGACACCCTTCACTCTCTGGAACTCAGTCTTCAGTAATCAGCCATGTTATTCTGTCCACTCCCTTTGCTCTCCATTGTGCAGTACATGCTGCACGGCATAGCTGAGCATGCATGCGTGGATGGGCATCATTGGCACTCTATTGCTCAAAATGATCAACAAACATTTATTGGCAGTCCCTGATGTACAGTAGGCCTCTGATTTATGTTGGGAGATAGGAAAATTATTCAACTCACCTTTCTACTTTCACAAGCACCTGTCAAGGCCTGCTTGCATGCTGCACTTACAAACATGTCCTTAATTGTGCCAACCATATTTTGGATGTTACACTCCTAGAAATGTAAACCAAGCATGAGTTGCACATTGGCACTGACGAATATGATACTGTATACCAATGCATATATTTTTTAAAACACAAAGGACCACATCCAATAAACTTTTCTTCTGAGAGTTAAAGTTTGTTATTACAAACTGCGAAGAAAATACGTTTATTATTACTTTTTTACCTACTTTGTAGTACTTTTTTAAATGCTAAGTGCTTAACAGTTATTTTTAGATAAAATGAAAAAAATATCTCCTGGGAGAAAACTCAGAAAACTCAAAAGTTAAATGGATAAGGGCCAAAAAGCAAAGCATGTGTTAGCACACCCAAACACTTCCCCATTCAATCCTTGCTGCCTGAACCATGCGACTACAGGCTGGTAACTGTGAGGCCTGGAACCCACTGAAAACCGCAAACGCAAAACGCAACCGCTAGCGTTTTGTCTGAGCGGTTTGCAAGCGGATTCATGCGCGTTTTGGGTTGTGTTTTGCAACATTGTATTTTTTTCCCCAGCGGGTGCCTAGCGTTTTGCGTTTTGCGTTTTTATCCTGATTGGTCCTGTGAATTATTTTTAATTTTGTTACAGTGTGCTGAACCGCAAAACGCTAGCAAAACCGCTCAGTTTAGGTTTTGCTGAGCGTTTCTGCTAGCGTTTCAATACTTTACATTGAAGCGCTAACGCTCCCAAAATGCTGCAGGTCCTGCGTTTGCGTTTCTGGGAAACGCAAACGCTCCTGTGGAAGTTGCCCCATCCATTAACATTAGCCCAGCGTTTTGGCAAACTGCTAGCGTATCGCAGTGCTGCCAAAACGCTGCCAAAAGCGCTCCTGTGGGTTCCAGCCCTAAGGGAGCAGACCCTCCGAGAGCAGGGGGGGGGGGGGGCGAGCTGTGAGGGGGACTCTACTTGCTTGCAGAAATGATTAATATAGTAATGTAATGGTTACTTTGTGTTTTTTAACAGCTCTTGTTGTGTGTTGATGAAGAGAAAGTGTAAAATAATTAGCAGTGGAAGAAAAGTTTGTTACCAACGCAGAGCTACAATCATGCACCTCAGCTGTTATTATTGTACTGCTATTATTTTGTATTGCTATTATTGACTTTTACAACACCAACACCTTCCATGGTGCTTCTATACAAACCTGTCCTCGTGACTCCCCAACGGTGCATGTTTTACAGGCAGCCTCACCTATGCACAGGTGGGGTAATGTAGTGTCTCAGCTACATGGAATCCACCTGGCTGAGACACTTACTCCACCTGGGCATAGGTGATGTCGCTTGCAAAACATACACTGCTGGGGAGTCACAGGTTCGAGAAACACAGTTCTATACAGATAAGGATTTTACAAATAATTTACATAGGCAAACAAGTGAAATGTTGATCAAAGCACAAGAAGTAATTGGAGGTGCTGTGCTGCTATTGTTTGCTATTTTGACACTGCCATTGATCTGTGAAATGTGTAGTCTTTTGTGTCTAATAAATAAAGTTTGAAATACCTAGCGTTGTCTTTGGAGGAGGTAAGTTACCACCCCTCCTCCTTTTTATATTGTCTTTAGACTTTTTTTGGTACTTATCCGTTAGCCGGGCGCATCCGGCAGGTGGCGCTAATTACTATTCCCCCTCCAGGCCGACATGGATAGTAGGGAAAGATGTAACTCTGGTGGAGTTTTGTCGCCACCTAGAGGATGCGCCCGGCTAACGGATAAGTACCCTTTTTTTTTCTTCTTTTTTGGCACCTTTTTATAGTAGATTTTAGCCTCCCCTCTTGGTGGTTTTAGGTACTTTCTAGTTCTCTAGTTTCTTGCATTCCTGGAGCGTTATGATCTACTGACAACCTGCATTTGGTTGTCTCTCAGGCAACCCAACCTTGTGACTAGTAGTTTTTAATACGCTCTTGCCACACTGAGCAATACTATGCCCTGAGAGGCTCTTGGTTTGTCTCCCTTCCTTTGCAGTTTAATGGAGAAGTAAGCTGTATATAAGATGGAACTATGTACTTTACTTTTACCTTAGTCGGAAGCAATGGTAGATCAGTAATCAGTTACAATAGCGTAGGTCAGAGATCCTACTGCCACTGGATGTGAACTAAGTCTTACCTATAAATATGAAGAGATAAAAAGTGTCCTGTAGATTTGCGTCTTTAAATATTTCTACCTAAAAATCATAAATATATTTTTTCTTGTTTTCAAGTTTTCCCTCATGGCAAATTGACTGTCTGGAGGCAAATTTATTTGGAAAAGTTTACTTCCCCTTAAGATTCATATGCGTCACCAGCCTACACAGCTTGGAAGTGAAAAAAAAACTTGCAAAGTAATGTTGGCTGAAACATGATCCTGCTATTGCCTCAGAGCAGAGAAAACTCATCAGAAAAACTAAAAATGTAATTCCCCCTTCATAAAGAAAAAAACACATTTCCCCAGGACATCTATAGACATTGGATTTTAACTAAGTTTATGTAATGCTTTTACCTTTGTGTAGAGTATCTACAGTGAGTCTTGCACGCAATTTAAGGCCAGGTGCCAATCACTCTGTGCTCTTGCTAGCATTTTGGACATCGATTTCTGAAGTGATTTCTGGGTTTTTGTTTGTGATTTTATGTTTATTTCTAGGGACTTTGAATGTGCAATTTGTGATTTTTTGGATGGTGGTAATATTGTGGCAAAATCACTTTATATACAGTCATTTCAAAGCAATTTTGCAAAGTCCCTGTTTTTTTTATTTGTGCACAGTCATTCCAAGAATGCTGCAGGTCTGGCAATTGTGATGTCCCCCCTTGCAATCACTCCTGTGGGCTCGCCTGCATTGACTGTCATTAGCATAGTTCTTTTTTGGAGATTGCCAGAGATTGCCAGGCAATCCAAAAACACTGCTACAATCACTGTAGGGGGCCTTAGCCTTTATGTGGAATTTATGTTGGTCATTTTACAACTATTATATTCCTCTAATAAATTGGTGAACACCCATCAATATATCTGGTGTCTTCATCCTCAGACAGCCATAATAACATCTGTATAAATGATATGATGTTGCTGTTTTTCATATGTGCAGTACTATTCCAAGACAACATATAATATATTTGTGGTCTTATCTGGGATAAGAGATGTCAAACATTTTTGTGCTAAAGAGTATAGATAATCAATTTATTGTAAATAAACTCTTCTGAAAGAGAAATCATGGAAAATAATGTAATGGATTTCAAAGATAAAAAACAATCGAGAGCCCCAAATAGTGTAGTATATTAGTATAGTGGGTATATTCTTATATTAATGAAAGGATATTTACAAAGGTGGGTTACCACTAAGGCAACCACTGTAACAGCAGGTCGAGAGATTAGACCTGACCCCACTCGGGTTAAAAAATCGCTCTCCGTAGAAGCAGACTAAAGTGGGGTGACACCCCTCCACCAAGGGTGGACTAGAACTAATGGGTTATTTTGAACAGAGGCTTCAAGTAAGGATAAAATAGATTAAAAACACGGAGGTGCTTTTGCCAGCTGGGAAACAATATACAGGTACTCCTGTTTATTGCCTGATGAAGCGGGTTGTAGCCTTTGAAATGCATTGCACTTTTGGAGTTTTATAATTAAAGAATTTTACTACTGGATATTGACTATTCAAGTCTTTCTGGGAGAATAAGACCACTACTACATCCCTTTTTAAACTGTTTTTAAAACCTATTTTATCCTCTTTGTGCCTCTGTTCAAATTGACCAGTTACAATTATGTGATGGATTTGATCAAGTGACTGATTTGTAGGTTGTGATCACATGCTAAGTTCTCCATGAGTTCTCTTCCAGGACAATTACTAGAGGGTGAATTGTTCAACTTTACTAAGAAGGGTGTAGTACTGCTTAAAGCTGTATTATTATGCTAATAAGGTTTTACTTGAGACTCTTTTACCACTTTCATGCTGACATAGTCCTGAAGCAGCAATCATGTTCAATGAATAACCCTACAAAACCATACATATTACCACAGTCACCAACTTCAGACCTTTTTATATTGTCTACCAGTCAGGGATGTCCAACTCCAGTCCTCAAGGACCGAGGTCTTCACACATTTTTGGCACAGCTTAAATTAATCTATGGGACTGAATCAGGAAGGGTGTGGTTAAATAAAGTAGAACGCATTTCTCTGTCCATTTTAAACCATGGCATAGATATGGCCCTGGAGAACTTGAGTTGGACATTTCTGACCTAAGTGCTCTTCTCTATTCTGTCATGTTTAAATCATGTTTAAATCATGCTAAATCATGTTTATATTTATAAAACGTGTCACAAATATAGAGTTTCCATCACTTTATGCCATCAAAGGCATCTCTTAAAGGACACGTCTGAGGGAAAAAGATCTACTTACCTGGGGCTTCCTCCAGCCCCTGGCAGCCAATCTGTCCCTCGTTGCAGCTCCGGTGTTCCGAGGTCCCCTGCAAATGATGGCCTCGCCAAGTCGGCATCTTCTGCGCCTGTACGAGCATGTGGCAAGCTTTCTGCTCAGGTGCAGTAGCTCTGCACCTGCACAGAATGCAGCGCAAGGTCGGCATCTGCAACGGGGGGGGGGGGGGGTGCGACGTCCACGGGACACTGAAGCTGCGGCGAGGGATAGATAGGCTGCCGGGGGCTGGAGGAAGCTCCAGGGAAGTAGATATTGTTTTTTTTCCCTCAGACCTGTCCTTTAAGCTTTCTCCACTGCATTTACAGTAGTTATACCTGATCTACATTACGCTTGTATCATGTGATGTTAGCCACTAGCGCACAACTGCAAGGAGAGAGGCATGTTTTCTTCCCTCTTCCCACTGCCAGAGTGTATGAAAGTCTATGGCCTATGATTTACAGAGTCTGGAGAGCCCAAGTGATCTTGAGAAAAACTGTACTAGATTATTTTCAAAATTTGTGGCAAAAATTTGCAACGCACACCTGTGTTACATCAGATCATAGTGAAGATTGTTAAAGGGAATCTGAAGTGAAAAGAAACTTATGATATAATGATTTGTATGTGTAGTACACATATATGAGTCGCATATTGTTTCCAGTACAGGAAGAGCAAAAGAGCTTCTGTGAGCTCTGTGACTTGATAAAGTCGTGGACAGTCTTTTGAAGCTCTTATCTCAACTGTCTCTCATTATTTCTTTTTTGTTTATGTTTTTCTGCAGAAATAAGGTCAAAGGTTCACTAGCCTGCTCTGTGAAATCATTTAAAATACTGAATGTACTGTGGAAACTACAATTATTAGAGAATGATGAAATCTAAAAAAAGCTATATTCCTGAAAATAAAAATATGACAATATTTTGTTTGCTACTAATGTTCTATTAATTATCTGTATTACTCAACAAATTCATTATACCATGAGTTTTTTTTGCTTCAGTGTCACTTTAAATGGTTAGTGCAACATCAGTCATGTGATTATAGTGGTACAGTACATTCAGAACAAATTTTTTGTAATACTGTCTATACAGGGAGTCCACAATAATTTTAAAAACTGCAGATGCATGTTTGCTATTGCAACAATGCAACCTCTATTTCACTCAGATTTAGCAATTATCACCATGACACGGGGTTTCCTCTGCTCTTCTCTGCTCTCCTACCTTAGCAAATTAAGGCCCATGCAAGGCAAGTTCTAGACATTCTGCTGCCTGAAGTAAACTTTGGAGGATACACCCCGCCTGATTGGGCACATGCCAAAGCTTCCCCTCTGACTGGCCACAGTGATCTCTCACCGGTGATGGTGTTTTACTGTAGCATGCACCAATAAGAGGCATATATCAACACCTCAACTACTTATGATGTCATATGGAAGGGCAGCAGGTCGATTGAGGATGGGGATTCAGGGTTGTGTGGAAGAGGAGGGTAGTGTGTGCGCCAAGAAAGCGGGTCGAAGGGCGAAGAGAAGGTTGGCGCCAGGTGTCCCAAACTGATTGTACCCTATATTTTGCCTCCTGAATCACATAATACAAGTGGCTTCATGGTAGGTCCTCGCCTGGGCCCATGTGTCCGGTCCAGCAAAGACCAAAAAGGAAAGGGGAGTGTAGATCCTATCCCTTCTTTACATTACACTGGCTGATTTGCAATAGTGAAAAGGAAGCAAGCAAAAAATAATAATAATAATAATTTATGGTTAATAATACCTGTAATTTAGAGTAACATGCCTTTCGAAACTTATCATTGGTACTGTTTAACAGGATACAGCTTATTGCTTCCGCTGTCACAGAACCAGCTGTCTGGTAGTTCTATAAAAACAAAAACAGAATAATAAAATAAAGTTTTCAATCCCTAATTTTGAGTTCTAAACAGACAGCTAAACACAGAAGTGAATCATGGTATATTGATCACATCGATTTCACACAATGCATGCACATAAACAGGGGCTTGTCTTCACTGCAGCAGCTTTTTTGACTCTATTAACTTGATGAAGGGGCAGTTGGCCCCATGAAAGACAATTTTTTCTTGGAGCTTTAATGAAACGTTTTGTTTGAAGTTGATGTAATCATTGGAGGTGGGTTCATCACATCACATCACAGTTGTCCTTTAAAATGTTGTTTATTTAACTTGTATATTTATGAGGTGCTTCCTACATTCCACTTATTCTACCCACCTTTGATGGTGGAGTTGGGTATGTTATCCTACATCTGGCGTGTGTATGAGAGGACTCCTCAGACTCGATTGGGGTTGGGCTTGTGCTCCCTACCTGCTTTATACATAGTCGTCTTTTAGGTGACTCTTCCTTGTGAGTACCTCTCTTTTATATTCTATAGAAATATTGTGTAGAGAGAGGAGGACAGCATGGCACTGCTTCCTAAAAGCATTTTATTCCAGTCGGGTATACACAGTGTTACAAGACAGTGGGGGTGTCAGGTGCCTGACAGCCATTTCGCAGGCTAAATCTGCTTCTTCAGAGGCAAAAACAGGCACTAGACAACATTACAAAGAACCCCTTTAAATTGAGTGGCCATCCTTACTTGCCTCATCCCTGCCAATCGTCATGGAACGTGACGCCACATCTCTGACTTCCGGGCAGCAATTAGACGTCAAGATACAGACACATGGGTGACTCTAACCTTTCGGTGAAGTCTGATTGCTGCCTGTAAGCAAGTTTAGCCTGTGAAGCAGCTCTCAGGCGCCTGACACCCTCCTTGCATTACTGGAATAAAGGGCTTTTAGGAAGCAGTGCCTTGCTGTCCTACATGACATTATCAGGTGGAAGAGAACACTTCCTTCAACCTACAACGGTTGGTCCGCCCTGCTGCATATTGGTGCCAGATACTTTATTCTTCCCGATGGATTTTTCGAAATGTTGTGTTTGCAACTCTTTGTCATTCTTTCAAGACCACAGCAGAAACTGACACAGATCAAGCTTAGAAAGGGGTAAAAGATAAAGCTACTTTGTAGTATGGGGGCTTGGGCTGTGCCCCTGCTTAGAAAACATGTGTGGCATATATCTCCATGTGTGTGAGCAAGGGTTATAAATTAAAATAACATTGCCTTTGACATGCCTCTCACCTTGCAGGTCCTAAGGATGGGGATAAGAGGGACACTGGTCACAAAGGCTGAAGAAAGCGAAGCGAATAACTGTTGCACAATACTATATACATACTAAATACAAGTAACAAGTTATTGTAAAATATATCCAATCACATGCCTGTTTGATAGAGTCATCATGTGCTTTATTTGTTAAAGACTGTGTGGGGTCCTCTACCATAGTATTCATGTTATATAGATTGGTGCAGTAGATTTCTGTAGAAAGAAATGAATAAATGAAAGTAAAAAAAAAAAAAAGTACACAGGAAGTACAAGATACGTACAAGACAAACATGGAGGTAAAAGGAACCTTAAAGCGGACCCAATCCAAACATTTTTTTTTTTATTAAAAATATTTAGTTGCACCACTCTGACACATACAAAGATAAATAAACACTCCTTCAAACCTATGAGCATTTCAGTGCATGCTTTTCACCCTTCTCTTTTCATAACTAGGGTTATACTGGGGGCAGCCATTAGCAATCCCTCCATTGCCAGACACCATCTACTCCACCAGTTTGCTGGATTTTGTCCTGGCAATTTGAAAGGAAGGGAGGGGTTCCTCCAATAAATGTAAAATATTTTATATTTGTCATCGTGCAGCTGAAAAAAGGCTGCTATTTATTATTATAATTTAGAAAATAGATTTTATTTCTAAAATCTTGTATTTTTAATTTGGGTCCACTTTAAGTGACCCAAAGCTGTTGAGCTTCTTCCAGCCCCCTGTAGTCCTTCAGGTCCCTCGTTGTCCTGCTGGTCTGCTGCATTCTGCTGCTATGTCCCTCTAAAAGCTGTCTGTATGAGCCTTGCATGGCCTAACCTCCTGTGCGTTCCTGTGGCTCAATGCATTCTGCGCATGTGGAGTTGCTCGTTTTACGAACTGCACATGCGCAGAATGCTCCTGGCCATTGGAGCATGATTGAGGCCAGGGTTGCGCATGCACAGTAGCCTGCGACAGGGCTCAGTTGGACAGCATTCTGAAGAACATAGCAGTGGAACACGGGACCGGGAGGTTAGACAGGGACCTGAAGGACTACAGGGGACTGGGAGAAGCCCCAGAAATGTTAAATGAAGTGCCTTTCAGTCACTTAAAGGGAAGGTCCAAGCAAATTTAAAAAAAAAATCTACTTACCCGGGGCTTCCTCCAACCCCTGGCAGCTGTCCTGTGCCATTGCCGCAGATCCGCTTCCAGCTGGTGGCACAGGGTCCCACTCTGGTGCAGATGCCGACCTCGCCAGGTCGGTATCTACTGTGCCTTGCACAGTACACTCCAGACCAAGTGAGCGCGACTGAGAGGGGCTCTCGCGCAGGTGCAGTAGATGTTGAGGTCAGCATCGGCACCAGAGGGGGACCACAGGTCAACGGCTGGAAGCAGAGCTGCGGCGAGGGCACAGGACGGCTGCCAGAGGCTGGAGGAAGCCCTGGCTAAGCAGATCTCTTTTTTTAATAATCCTTAACATGTGTCCTTTAGGTTCCCTTTAAGAAATGTAAAACCATTTACGCTTCCCAGTCTGTGCGGCTGTCATGCGATTGACTGATTCAATCTGTGGGGGTCCTCTCTGTGAGCATCTCCCACAGAACGCTTTCTTGATACTTCACTATCCGGTTACCATTCAATTTTGTTTTTGATCAATATTACAATGGATATTAAAAACAAACAAAAAAAGGTTGAATTTATGGTCCCTACTTACTTAGTATTGTCCTAAATCCGTGAGGCCATTTCACACTGGGATGTTTTCATTGCTTTGTGTTACTGCACACAGTTCCCATTCATTAATCTCTCATTAAGTCCTCATGTCAATGATCGCCGGCATCAGTGAGATGCCTGCGGTCATTGTAACTACCGAAGTAACACGTTAACGCATTACCTCCAGTTCGCGTACTGATAGTATGCTAACAGGAAATAATGCGCGAGGACATCTTGTGGCCAAATAGTAAAATTACACCTACATACATTTATTTTAATAAATAAAAAGATCCACACATTCATTTGAAATTAACCACTTACCTCCCACACTCTCCCATAGTTACCTAAAAAAAAGTATATACATATTTTTTTTTTAAAAAAAATGACAATTATAGAAAGTTTCCCTAGGGACTGAACTTTTTCAACATGTATGTCAAGAGGGTATATTAACCTCCTGGGGACCGCTGATAGTAAATCCTACGCCGCACTTGTAGCTGTCTAACTTTGATGCGGCGTAGGATTTACCCCACCTGCTGCTTTTGCTCCCGATGCGATTGAGCGCACCCGAGAGGGGAGATTAAGCTGTCATATGACAGCTGACATCTTCCCTCCGTGATCAGGAGCCATCATGATTGGCTCCTGATCACGTGATCACTACGATCGCCGGCCGATCGCAGTGATCGCTATTGTGCAGCGGCGGAAGGAGAAGACTGGACTCATCTTCCTGACATTCCCCTGGCAGCCGTCGCATGCTCTGCTCTGCCTGGCATCTCTGCTCGCTCTGGCTTAAGTCTCAGCTGGATGACGACCCAGAACTGAGAGTCAGTGCAAGCAGGGAAGTGGGCCAGAGCGGAGGGGGCTAGAGCTGCTCATCGCAAGATCCAGAAAGGTCAGTAAAGGGTGCTGGCTATGCAGGGGACACCTGGCTATGCTGAGGACACCAATGGGGACACTATCTGTACTGGGGCTGCCTGACCCCCCAAACGCCCCCCCCCTCCCCCCGCAGGTAAAATGCCATGGTCCTTAAAGGGGGTTAGGCAGCCGGTCCCCAGAGGGTTAATGTTAATTTTGAAATTATGGGCTTGTAATTAGTGATAGATGCAAAATTGAAAAAATGCATCTTTATTTCATAATAAAATATTGGTGCCATGCATTGTACTATGGAAATATTTTAAATGTTTTAATAGCCGGGAAAAATGGGAAAATATATCAATAATAGCAATTCATCTTTGAATGCTATGTTCGATCGCTTATAATATGCTTTGGAAAAATTTTAAAAACTGAAATCTGCTGTTAAAATTAAAAATGTGTTCCTACTTTCAAGCATCCTCATGTGTTTCAAGATAACCCTTAGTCCTTGTAAATATAATGCAAATTATCTGTATAATCTGTGCCTCTTGTTGTCTTCAGAATTATTCAAATAGGTCTACACAGAGTAGCGCTGGTAACGTGACTATCACTGCTCAGGCCTTCACACTGGTACACACAATGCAACTTCCTTCAGATTGCCAGGTCGAACGGATAATTTACAGCATGTCTGATCTGCTCCCTATCGATAATGGGATCGATTTTGTGCAGAAATAATCTGAAAATCGATCCTTTTATCGGAAGCAGATCCAACATGTCGGAAATTATCGAATGTACCCATCGATCTGATGCATTGTGTGCATCAGGCACGGTGGCATAGGTGGCATAGTGGTTAGTACTCTTGCCTTGCAACACTGGGTTCCTGGTTCAAATCCCAGCAAGGTCAACATCTGCAAGGAGTTTGTATGTTCTCCCTGTGTCTGCGTGGGTTTCCTCCGGGCACTCCGGTTTCCTCCCACATTCCAAAAACATACAGATAAGTTTATTGGCTTCCCCCTAAATTAACCCTAGACTATGATACATGCACTACACGATACATGCATAGACATATGACTATGGTAGGAACTAGATTGTGAGCCCCACTGAGGGACAGTTAGTGACAAGACAATATATACTCTGTACAGCGCTGCGTAATATGTTGGCGCTATATAAATACTTAAATAAATAAATCAAGCATAAGTGAAGGTATAGAGAGCTGGCTCACACTCACTCACTTTACTGAACATCACTCAGAAACAGGTTATGTGTTGGATTTTTTTAAAAGCTAGTCTCCTGGGAGAGAGAGGAGCTGAGAGAGAACGTTCATATTTTTTTTTTTGCCTGAAGTCTTAGGAAACATTTCAAATGTGTGGTGTGGCCTTTACACAGATTCAGCTCCTTGTTGTACCAAGGTTGATATGTGTACCCCATGGGTACTTGTGCTTATCAGATTACAAACCAAGTTGTTATTTGTAGCTCCTTAGAAAACTTTAGAATTGTTTGGGGAAAAAAATTACACACACATTTTGTGTACTTCTTCAGATAAATGATGTACACTGGCTTTTGCAAAGTGATATATATACTGGAGATGTTCACAGGTGTTTCCTTCCAGCAATCACCTCACAGCTTCCCTCCTCCTCAGGCAGCCCAGGTCACATGACCTCCAGCAATCAGCAGCTGCAGCTGAGTCACAGACTGGATCTGACCTGTATCTGAATGAGAGAATCAGGCCCACCATTTCCTAAAAAATGAAGAAGATTACCATTTATCATTGTAAATGTAAAAATGTGCTCCTGAACCACTAATGGGTGCTGTTTCAAAGTGTGCTATTCTAAATGTAAAATAATACATGGGTCGTTCACCAATCACCTTTGAATCTGGTGGAAAACCAGAAAAAGTCCTCTGTTATTTCAGAAATTTGGAAAGTGATTTCTTACAGAAGCAGAAAAGTATTTATTGCATACTTAGAGCAGGCTGCGGTACTTATCCGTTAGCCGGGCGCATCCGGCAGGTGGCGCTAATTACTATTCCCCGTCCAGTCCGACATGGGTAGTAGGGAAAGATGTAACTCTGGTGGAGTTTTGTCGCCACCTGCCGGATGCGCCCGGCTAATGGATAAGTACCCAGGCTGCTTTGAATGTATTATTTCCAAGTTTACATGAGCATGTAGTGGATATGTAAACTCCTTAGGATGTTGAGAACTAATTCAATTTACTTTGACTACTTTTACTTTTTTACCGCTTGTTAAAGTATCACTCCAGTGAAAAAAGTAAGCAGTTAAAATCTGCCAAAACCAAAGGTTTTGAATTAGTCCATCTCTTCATAGGCGATTCTCTGGGTCTTCTTTGTTTTCAAAAGCATTCCCTGAATGGTAGTAGCAAAGTCTAATTGACAAAATAGTGTGCAAGTGAGCAGTGAGGCTGGCTGGTATCTTACTGTTTTGATGGTGTTAAAGTGCCATTCAGGAAATGCTTTTGAAAAGAAATAAAACCCTGAGAATTCTCCATGAGGAGATTGACTAGTCCCAAAACCTGTCAGTTCTGTCAGATTTTAATTGCTTACTTTTTTCGCTACAGTTGTCCTTTAATTGTTATCACTACCTGCCTAATTTTTCTGTGCAGTTGGTTTAAACTACTTACCAGGTAATGTTGTTTGAGCGTTGTCGCCCGTTTGTGCTCACCGACTTTAATCTAGTGTGTGTGCAGACCTTTAGACTGTGTTAGGGAAATTATATTGATTGTGGTAGAGAGTAGATTGTGAGCTAGTCTGAGAGTCAGTGAGTGACATGACAATAATAAACTGCAGATGATGATATACTCAGCACAAGACAAAATAGACTGAGAGCCCTTTTCCTCTCTGAAACGTGATCACAGCCGCAATCAGGCTGTGATGCGTTCACAGTTTCTTGCCATTTACACTACTGTGATTGTGCCATGATCCAATCCCAATTTGTCAGGTGTACAGCTCCATTTGCGGTGCATTAGGGTTTGCGATTTCCAACAAGAGAAAATGAAAGTTAAAGAGAAACCGTAACCAAGAACTGAACTTCATCCCAATCAGTAGCTGATACCCCCTTTCCCATGAGAAATCTTTTCCTTTTCACAAATGGATCATCAGGGGGCTCTGTATGGCTGATATTGCGGTGAAACCCCTCTCACGGTGTGATGTCAGGACCATGGTTCTGACATTACACTGTGGAAACCTTGTTGCATTGTGTGAAATAACAGCTGTTTACAATTTCTAACTGCCAAAAATGCATGCAGCATCTCCTTCCACTGACATCACCTGCCAGCAGTAAAAATGTCACCATGTGATAAATGTCAGAATGTAAATCAGGGAGAGGAAAGCTTTTACAATAGGAAAACACCAACTAAATCATTTATACATAATTATTGTAAAAATGAAGCACTTTTTTTATCAAATTATTTTCACTGGAGTTCCTCTTTAAGTTTGAATTACCACATCACGCGAAAGTGGTGCAATTGCTATGCAATTTTCCTGTGCTTCTATACTTTTATAGGAGTGCAGTTGCAGAAAAAGCGCAGCAGGCTAGCGGTTGTAATTTGGAAAAAAATTAATTGCACTTGTTAATCACGGTGCCGTTGTGATCCACAAAACGCTAGCGATCCGATTTTCGGATCCGATCACAGCTATTAAAAATGGGCCCTGGGGCCTCCTTCACAAAGACAGCTGCCTGCAGTGCGTCTACAACCTGTCAGACGCTCCCCAGCACCTACAAGGCACCTGCAAGTGTTCAGCAAGGCCAGTGAGAAGGCATTTGGGTACTTATCCGTTAGCCGGGCACATCCGGCAGGTGGCGCTGTTGATCTTAATTCCAATCATAATTACTTCACGTCAACCGGTGAATGTAAACGCCGGATGCGCCCGGCTTAAACAGATCAAGCCCCGGCTTGCTTTGTGTCTCGCTCTTCTCCCCCTCTTGCCCTCTCTCCTATAGAACACTGGGGAGGGGACATGCGTGTCCCCAGGGGCGTAGCAATAGGGGTTGCAGAGGTAGCGACCGCATTGGGGCCCTTGAGGCAGAGGGGCCCCATGGGGCCTTTCCTAAACCAAAGTGTAAGCTGTTTATTGGTCCTGTGGTGGTAATAATCACTTCTATAGATCCTTTGAACGTTAGTAATCATTAACACACTGTTCCCCATCCCCTTCTTGCACCTCTAACACTGTAGATGACCTTGGCAGGTTTTGTTGCGCCGTATCAAGTGTTACGTATAGAGTGCTTGGGGGGCCCAATGTAAAACTCGCACCAGGGCCCCGCGCTCCATAGCTACGCCACTGCGTGTCCCCTCAGAGTCGTTCGTCGCAATGCCGCGACAAACGACTCTGGGGGACACGCATGTCCCCTCCCCAAGGCTCATACGAGAGAGGGCAAGAGGGGGAGGAGAGCGAGACACTCACGAAGCAAGCCGGCGGCTTGATCTGTTTAAGCCGGGCGCATCCGGCGTTTACATTCACAGGTTGACGTGAAGTAATTATGATTGGAATTAACATCAACAGCGCCACCTGCCGGATGTGCCCGGCTAACGGATAAGTACCGGCATTTGTCCCATGGATGCATATTTGAGCATAGCAGCAGCCACACTCAGATGTGACAAAAGGTGGCTTGTTGCTGCTGAGTAACCACAACCCTGACGTCCCTATGGTTACAAACTCTCACATTAGGCTGCATTCACTTACAGCTGGACAAAACTTGCCAAATTGGAGTCTGAAGTGCATGGCAGTTCATCCATCCTTGTTAAAACTGACCTAAGGGCTCGTTTCCATATAGCCTGTTTTCATGCGTGCTTATGGCAACACGATCGCAGGGACAGCAGACAGTGCATAGACTGCACGGTCTGCTGTTTCCATTCATGCGCTGCAATTCACTTTTGAATCGCAGCGCATGGTCACCTGCATTTTGGGGCAATTGCGCCCGCGATTCCATTCAGTATAATGAGTGGGATCGCAAGCTCCGCCCCTTGGTAGTAACGCGCAACACTGGAAACATGCCCTTAATGTTGACCTTGGCTTTGACTGCTTTATTTGCAGACAAATAATACAAGTCGTTTTTACAGCTTACTCTACAGTACAGGAAAACAGAAAGGACTAAAGACAATTTCTTAGTAGAACTAGTACTATATGTACCTGTGGTTATCATGTCACATGAGTTAAAGCACTGATTGAATTTATGTTTTTTGGGGTGAATTTTCATTCATTTAATTGTATGACCCTAATGATCTGAAAGGATGTCTGGATCGATTGATAAGGTATAAACAGGTTATTAGACTAAACTATTTTACTTTTAGGTATACACTGCTGTTAACATTTTGTATATTTGGGGAATTGTGTGCAATGGCATTAATGTCTGCTAAGGCATCTACTGTAACAGGAATAGCTGGCAAGTTCACGTGTGCTATTTCTGTGACTGGCTGTTTACTGTATTTAGTAACAGTCAAACATTTGGCTTTTGAAATAGAAGTCCAATGAGTTAGTCCTTATCACTATATGTACAGCATGGCCTCAGGATTGTGGTCTGTGGATTATGAAATTTATGGAGATGTGCAAGGTAAGAAAGCATGTATAATGACTTTTGATTCATGTGTTAGAAAATGTGCCTTCTTTCTTTACAAACGTTACTTTTCAACTTATGTGAAGAAAATATCTTCATTGTATACACTACAGCAAATCTAATGCTAGCTACATGTGTATAGATTTTTCTGCATTCTTCTCAAAGTCAAATTCCACTATGGCTGAGAGAAATGCAGTTTCTACAGTTCAGTTTTATACTGTATATTGTAGGAACTAATGGCAAACCTTATTACAGCTTGTTTACATGCATGCAAAATATGTGCAAAATTTGTCACGGTGTCCCTCACATGAGTATAGATTCCAGGCCTGCAAAGAAGTTTCATTGTACTTTCAGTCAGTTTTATAGATTCACAGTTTGTAAACAAAACAATGGTCACGGCGCATTCCCGCCACTCACGCCGCTGTCTCCCCGACGCAGATCACTCGCCCTGCCTTCTATGTGACGGCAGGGTGAGTGATCCCATTGGCTTACATTCATAGACAGCGTCAGGAGCCAATGAAAGCAGCTCCTGACCTGCTCGCACAGCTCTGCCGTCATAGAGACGGCAGGGAGAGGGACCTGCGTTGGGGACAGAGCAGCGTGACCAACTGGAGCAGCGGATTATTTTGGCGATTCGTCTATAAGCACCATTTTACTGTACTAGCAGTCTCTGGTCCTTAAGGGGGAAGAGACTGCTGGTACGGAAATAGTTAAAGTGGTATGAAACTCAGCATTTCTTCTTTGCTCTAAAAGAGTATTTACAGCTTTAAACCTATTACCATAAAACAATTGCGGCTTAACAGCATTCAAACAGTTAAACAGAGCACTTTGTTCTTCAGTGGAAAGCTCATTGCTTCAGTGGACAGTTTCTGGCCGCATCTGATGAGGTGATTACAGTATCTTTTGTTTACATTACTTTGTCAGATACATTTAATAAACATAAGCAAAGTGCTGAAACTGAGTTTGCTCTGCTTCTAGTATGTGTGCAACTGAGAAGTGATCACTAGATAGATTTTAAAGTATAAATACAGCAGACATGCAATAAAATGCAATGGCACCTTTCAGAGCAGATAAACTGTACTTTGAGACCTTGTATTTTGTAAACAGACAATATTGCTTGTGCACCAAAGCAAATACGGTAACTGTATGGGTAATAAAAAGTAGGAAAACACATTTTTATTGAATTTCATCCCACTTTAATAAAATTGATTAATAGTATGAGCTGCTCTATAAATACAGTGGTCCTTTTATACTACATCAGTTGCTGTCAGTTATAACTGAAAGGACAACTGACGCAACTGATGTGCTAGATCAGTGATCTGCAAACTTGGCTCTCCAGCTGTTCAGGAACTACAAGTCCCACAATGCATTTTCCTTTATGAATTATGACTATGGCTGTCAGACTCCTGCAATGCATTGTGGGACTTGTAGTTCCTTAACAGCTGGAGAGCCAAGTTTGCAGATCACTGTGCTAGATAGTCCATTTTTCCCTATAGCTTAGTTCACATTACAGTATACTTGTATTATCTGAAAGCTTTTTCACAATGCACTGCTATGGAAAGTTAAAACACATCAGTTTTCAGCTTATAGTGTAAAAGAGGCCTTAGGCTTGCTCTTAGTTCTCAGCATTCTGACATATACCGGTAATACTAATCCTGTTACCCAGCCTTTCTGATGCTATGATGCTAGTAGTCACTCTGTAACTCGTGATCACATTGGTCACATGACCAGGAGACACACAGACACTGTTCCATCTACCTTCATAGGATGAGAACAGACAACTGGCAAAATCATGTGTTTCTTTGTTTAAAAAAAAAAGTTAAATAAGTACAAAATTAACATTAGTGTAAAAATTATAACTAAGATTAGTGTATTAAAAAGAAAAGAAAAACAATAACACCCATTAATGTGTTAGTAATAATATATAAATCTCAGTGAATTGATAAATTAGACAAAGACATATAGAGCACTCATATACAGTATGTCTGTAGCAATTTATCATGAAAGCAGTCCCATTCACTTTAAAGTAAGAACAATTGCTACAGAAACAAAAGTGAATTTGAATGTTTCCAAGAGAACATTTGATTAATGGGATCAACATTTCCAGCGCCCCATTTAACAAACTGAATACATTTAAAATGATTTCAAAGAACAATTTGTCCTGAAGATTGCAGTTCTGATTAAAAACAAATGCACTAACTTATCAAATTAATCCATTCATCAAATGATCAATATCTTCAGGCTGGTTTCAGACTGTAAATTGGTGTTAGCGATGTGGTGCGTCGCACTCGTTGCACCGCATCATATCGCCAAAAACAGGCCTTCAGGGAACACCACGTTAGTACACAGTGTTCCTGTCTGTCTGGCATTTGGCTAAGCAGGAAGTGACGCGCGCTTGCAGTCATTTCCTGCTTTGGGTACGCAGAAGCACAGAAGCGTATTGTAAAAATATGCATGCGCGCTGCGGCGGTCGGGACACACATCACTGCATGGTCACCGCAAAAGCCGCGTGGTAACATAGGTATGGGCTAGCGTTAAATCGGGGACTTCCGGCGCAGCATACCACAACATAGGAAGTATGAACTTCCCCATAGGGTTTCATTAGGCTGTGGTAGCAGTGCGGCAATTTGCCTCAAAGCACTGCACCAGTGTGAAAGGGCCCTAACGCTTCAAACCTGTAAGCATAATGTATAAACCTACCATGCTAGCAAGTACTTTATGCAACTACCTATACCAGTACAACCTGACACACTTCAGTAAGGGCCTGAGCCCACTAACGCGCTTGTGTCCGCTCCTGTCTGGTTTTCAGCATGTAACATTGATATGCAACTGAAAAGCGGGCACAACTGCGTCAGTGGGCTCAGGCCCTTAGTAGACTCTCCTTCTAAACTTCCTACAACATTCTCGGCTGAAATCAACTATGCCTGGCCAAACTTTTCTGAACTGTCAAGAATTGTTTGGGTATTTCAGAGTCTCAAACCTGATTTGGTAATGATGATGTGTATAATTCACCCAATATAGTGCATTCAACGTTTTAAATGGAATGCGCCAAGATAAAAAGTTACACTTACGAGATTGCATTGATTAAAAGCATATCACACAATTGTGCAATATACCGATCTCCCCCCGCTGGATAGACAGTAATTTGCTCCTCTTCACTTTATCTACTGCAATCTTGTAAGTGTAACTTTTTATCTTGGCGAATTACATAAAAAACGTTTAATGCACTATAGAGCGCTCCTCTCTCTACCTTTCTCCATAAAATAAAATTCATGTCACCCACTGCTCTGTGTTTATTATGTAGTCTACATCCTGACCCTGCACTGCAGTGCTGTAATTAATCTTATCTTAGTCAGCCTGGCTCTTCTCTCGTACATTGCTGGGGAGAGGGGAACTGAAAAAAAGCCTCATTATTTCCTTTCTGCTTCCTGCTGATTGGCTCAGGGCAGTTCAGTGTGACCGAGGCTAATAAGGGAAATAGCAGATAAATCATCTCACCCCTCTGCAGAAGTTGCTGAAATCTGATATGTGTTCTGCTTACATGTATTTACAAAGCAAACTAGATATGACAGTGCAGTTCCGACAGAGCTTAGTGGGGAGGGGGGCTGGCAATGCATACACCATTTTAGGCATAGGAGAAAAAAAAAAGAGTAAGGGAAGAAATTACATCAGGATTGGCTTCAGACAGAGGCAGTAAAGATGGAAAATGTCTGGAACAGTTTTCTCCTTATTTACAATATAATAATTACTGAAATCACAATGTAGACCGTGCATTACATGTGTTATGCAAGGTGAACAAGTATTTATCCACTTATATATGTGTTTTTTTTCCTGGGATAGTATGGCTGACCCTCGTTCTTTAGCAAAGTTTCAGCAGGAGACCCCATGTTTTCTTGTTATGCTCCTGTGTGTACCTACTAAAGTGTGTCAGGTTGAAGGGTCTGAAATAAAGCCTTTCCCAACGGAAGCTAAAATTGAATTTTGTTCAGTTACATGTTTTTATCAGACTATCAAATAATGTTAAAAGCATTGTCTAGGGTATGGTTAGCTTCACATCTATAGGTGGGTTAGTGTATGTTTTGCTTTGTTCTGCCATACTTTTGGAGAGTCCTGGAATATAAGAGAACTACTGTTTCCTAATCAAGCCTATCTTAGTCATCTGGTGAAGATCCCTGCAGTAATTTATGCTTATCATTTATTCAGAAGCAATTTATGCTTTTGAAGCAAGAACGCAAAATAAAAGTTGTTCCAAGAACATAAGGAGCAGATCCAGGCAGTTGTAGATTGTAGAGGGTCATGTTCATTTGTGATAGCATGGACTATTTGGGTTTGATCAGTGGCTTGTTAATATGTTAAATCAGAGGAATGAAGTACGGTGAAGCACACCTCCGTAACAATTGATGTGCCATGGTCGGCCTGGCAGCATTCTATTTTGCCGTCATGCTAATATTGCAATAAAAGAGCATCTATCTTAGATTGGATGGTGCTGGTCTATTTCCATGTGCTAAATAAAATTCTTATGCTATTTTTCTTTACAAATTATAGTACTCATTGTTGCATTTTTTTCTCAATTTTTATGCAGTCATTTAGCATTGATGCTTTTTTCATATTTCTTCACCAAGAATATTAAACAATTAACATAACTCAATGTCCCTCATTGGAGATCACAAAGTCTCTACCACAGGCTTTTGGGGGTTAACCAGTTAACCATTTACCGCCATCCTAACGTATTAAAACGTCATGCTTACCGCTATTAACAGCAACATGACGTTTTAATACGTCGCGCATTCCCGCCGCTGCTACCGCCGTGTGTCCGCCGCTACCGCCGCCATTACCGTCGGGATCCCGTGCTGGGCGATTGGGGAAGAGGACTGAACAGTCCTCTACCCAATCGCAGTGCCTGGAGTGAATGGACGTGACCGCGAACAGCGGCTACGTCCATTCACATAAACAGGAAATGTAACAGTTTAATAAAGTGTGTAAAAAAAAAAAAAAAAAAAAAAAAGTGAACACGTCCTATGAGTGTTCACCAGCGCCATCTTGTGGCCAAAAAGTATATTACACTTACAAAATACATACATTTTCAAGTATATACACATCATTAATAAAATTACACTTCCAACCCTCCCCCCCAAAAAAAACACTTGTAAAAAAAAAATCAGCTTAAAAAAAAAAAAAAAATAGTTGCCTTAGGGACTCAGCTTTTTTTATTCTATATTTTATGGGGGAAAATTAATTTTAATTTATTACATAGGGGCTTGTAATTATGACCAGAACAAACAGAAAAATAACCACTTATATTTCAAAATAATATACTGTCGCCATACATTGTGGTAGGGACATAATCTAAACGGTTTAATTATCGGGACCACTGGGCAAATACAACGTGTTTGTTTTATCCACAGGAGAATGTTTAATTTTAAAACTATAAAGGCTGAACACTGAGAAATAATGATTTTTTTTCTTTTTTTTTCTGTTTTTCTCATTAAAATGCATTTAGAATAAAAAAATTCTTAGCAAAATGTACTATCCACAGAAAGCCTAATTGGTGGCGAAAAAAACGAGGTATAGATCATTTTCTTGTGATAAGTAGTAATAAAGTTATTAGGGAATAAAAGGGAGGAGCGCTGACAACTGAAAATTGCTCTGGTCCGTTAGGATAAAAACCCTTGGGGGTGAACTGGTTAATCTACCAGTTTTGTTTTTAGGGTGCACCCTTGAGGCATGCCAAGCCATGCAAACCGTAGGAGAACACACTCTGATCAACCAAAATGTTTAAACCCCCTAAAATTGTATAGGTCTTACTTCTAACTACAAAACAGCCCTAACCCATCAATGCATAAAGTCTATAACACCTCAGAAAGGTGTCGTTTGGTTCCTGGCACCAAACGGCAGGAGATCCTTTAAGTCCTGTAAGTTGCAAGGTGGAGGGAACTTGCTTGTTCAGCACATCCCACACATACATGATCAGATTGAACTTTGACCTATAATAAAACAGGATTCATCAGACCAGCCCACCTTCTTCTATTGCTCCATGGTCCAGACCAGTCCTGTAGCTCATGTGTTCATTCTAGGCGATTCCACCTCATATTGAGATCAGACATGCCAGCCTTTGTTCTCTAGGTCCACCGGTGAGCCTTAAATGCCTATGAATTTGCCACCAGTTTACTAGTTGTCCTATTCTGGACCATTATTGGTGCAAACAAACTATTGCATACTGGGAAGAACCCCACAAGACCATTTTGGAGTTCAAAATCACTCAGAAACTTGTGCTTTTGCTTTCAACATATCACCTGCAATAACTCACTGTTCACTTATTGCCTAATCTATCCACCCCTTAAAAGATGCCATCATAATTAGATAACCAATAAACAACATTCAGTTCATGTTTTTGTACTTGAAATACTAGCTCTAAATACTAAACTAGAGTGTTAAGCAAATGACCACAAAGGCACTTTAACACATTCAGAAGGTGCTGCTTTACACCTTAGTTTACTAAACCAAGAGATTTCACATTTCTATCCCTTGATTTAGTGCTGCTGCAATCACCTAAGCAGAAGGTTAGAGGCAGCGTAAACTTAGTGTAACCCCTCCCTGCCCCAAAATATTATCCCCACCTCTTTCTGGGCACTGGAGTAGAAAAGAGCCCCTTATTCATAACAGTGGACAGGGTGGCCAGTTTTGCAAAGTATCCCTATGGCAAACCAGCCTGCATGGCTGATAAGCAGGGCCAGACTTTTTGCCACCTGAGGCAACCTTTTGATGATGCACCCCCTCCCTCCCCGTATAGGTAGCTAGTATAGTTGTCCCCAGTATAGCTAGTATAGTTGCCGCAGTATAACTAGTATAGTTGCCCCCGGTGCCTGCCCACTCCCCCCTCCCTCCCTGCGGCCGCTGCTCTGTTAACTTCCGAGCTGGCGGCGGCCACTTCCTCTATGTTCCTCCCCGGCCCCTCTCCTCCGTGGAAGAAGACTTCTGATGTGCAGATCAGCCTGTCACAGCAGCCAGACCCAGCTGCTGTGCAGGGAAACAGAATAGCGGTTCCCTTCAGTGCAGTATACAGGAAGTAAGTACTTCCTGTATATTGCATTACCACAGGAACCGCTATTCCACCAGCTCAGAAGGTAACAAAGCCGCGGCCGTGGGGAGGGAGGGGAGAGCGGGCAGGATGCCTCGGAGAGGGAGGGGGTGAAGGTGGTCAGGATGCCACCCCAGGGCCCATTGCCGCCTGAGGAACCTGCCTCACTCGGCATCATGAGCCACCTGGCCCTGCTGATAAGGGGTTAAGGATTGGGGAGGTTTGCTCACTAAGCACTATTCTTTCTCCAAACATAACCAACGCCCTTCCTTGGCTAACATGACTGCTTGCCCTACTAAATCTGAAAAGGGAACTTCACCTGCATGGGTGCTGCAGTGTAACCGAGAATAAAAGCTCTATGCCAGAAATAACCTGCACTAAGAAGATCATGTCAAGATGACATGGCTGCAAACCACTGAGCTTCATGTGTGGGCTTTGATCTTCTTGGTTTCTGTCTCCTTTCAGTAGAGTTTTAGGTACTCCATTCAGTTAAAATAAATGAGGAGGAGGGTGAAGTCAGCATTGATACAGGTAGTTATACACATGACTTATACATTTAAAGGTCATTAGACTTTTGTCCACGTGATGAAATTGGATTGTACTGCTTCTATCTATCTATCTATCTATCTATCTAGTATCTATCTATCCATCCATGCAGTATTTATTTTTAAGGACCATCTTTTTTTTAAAAAAAAGTAATATGCTGTTTGTCCAACAGGTGTCACCCTGGTAAAACATTTTACATATTTGCCTTCATTTTTTTCTAGCTGTGTAAATAAAAACGTACTGTATGCGACTATTTTACTTTTGTTTACATTTTTCAGATTTGGTTTTATGCATGTGTGTTTTTGTGCATTTGTGTTTGGATTGGCTTTTCCCCAATGCGGAACACATTTTCTCCCAAGACTGCTTTTTACAAGTTGCAGAACCTTAATGCGTAATTTCTGGGCAGGTATTTCAGGCTCCAGATACTGGTATTGTAGATTTCTGTTGATTCCTGACATCAGACAGCACAGTAACCAAGCAGCTCAAGGTAACCCAAAACCACAAGGAAGGTATAAGGGACTAAAAGAGGCTGGAAAGCCCACCTATTAAAAAGCAATGCTTAGTGTGGTTTGACTTCTTAAAACAGAAGGAATTTGCAATAATTCAGCTTTAAGTGAACATCTGTGGTTACCCACAATGCACTGCTACTGAATATGCAAATTATCTCTTTATGTCCCTGAAGCCAGGCTAGCATCCAGAACCACTAGTGTCAAACATATAAAGTCCGAAACAAGCTGTCTGCATGTGGGGTATGGCTCTGTAAAATTTAAAGCCATAGGCTTGCTAGACACCAGCAGCAGCGGTGCATTGTGGGAGCACCCTACATCCCTCTTTCTCATCTTCAATGGTTGGGAGGTATGAGTACAGGTAGCCAGATGACCCTCCTCTTTCAGTATAGGGAGCCATCCCCCCCCCCTCCCTCATACCCCCCATTCTTTCAGTATAGGTAGCCAACTCCTCACCCCCAAGAGCAGCTGCCAACAGTCAATCATTCACCTCCCCCCCCCCCTTTTTGAACCCCCCACCCCTTCGCTATAGGTAGCCAGATGACCTACCCCACCTTCAGTATCGGTAGCCATAACCCCCCCCCCCCCCATTCCTTCAGCATAGGTAGCCATCTTCCCATCCCCAAGAGCAGCAGCCAACAGTCACTCACCTCTCCAGGCTCGACTCCAACTTAGTCTTCTCCTTCAGCCACTGTGCGTCTTTCACTCTTCACCCGGCATCATCATGTGATGCCTTGGCAAGTTACTGGCAATTTACATGATGATGTAGGTTGGAGAGTATGAGATGCTCAGTAGCTGGGGAAGGAAATGACTAAGTTTCAGCACTGGAGCACGAAGAGGTGAGTGACTGCTGCTATGTACTCAGCTCGCATTACTCTGCAGTGCCCATGCCGAGTCTGTAGCCACCTGCAATGTGCACAGAAAGCATGGCGGCCGCAGACCAGCCTGGTGAGTGTGCTGAGGGCCAGCATATCAGGCTATAAACCATCTGAGTTCTGGCCACCCCTTCTCTCCTGCTGCCCTAGGCACTTATGCAGCCTTGCCACAAATCCGGGCACCTTGAGTGCTGCAGGAGAAAAGTGTTTTACAAATCCAAGCTGATTCAACTGTAGCAGTTGGGGATGTTGCACACAGACTTTTTCCATAAAGTACAGTAAACACAGTGATTTTAGACACTGCAAAAACCTGCTGCAAAGAAAGATCATTTGTCATTCTCACTTGTTATGAGTTGCTGTTGCACTGTACTGTGTAATGATAATACAACATATGCATACTTCCCTAACTATCAATATTTACTTTGTCGACAAGTCCTAATATTCTTTTCTTTCTTGCAGGGGTATTCTTCAGAAAGGTACGTACAATTCTGCTCTGCATGTTTTATGTCATTGAATTTAAGTAGAAAATTGTGAAGAAACGCGGAAAAGCCGCCGTCTCTCAAGGTGAGGCGGCTGTTTCCGCGTCCAGCATGGCGTCACAACGCGGAAAAACCGCTGCATGCCGCATAGGCAGAGCGGCGGAATCCGCATTGGGAGCGGCGGAATCCGCATTGGGAGCGGCGGAATCCGCATTGGAACTGGATACATTGCAAGACAGTACTGGTGTGGCTGGGACTGATAGTCCACCAAGATTCAGAGTGACACACGCGCGAGCACAGAGGCAGAGCTTATATAACAGCCAGAAGTGAGTCAGCTGACCAGGCTGGTCAGCTGACATTTTCCACAACTCTTATTGGTCCAGCAATTAGGGAGGGGCCTGGAGAGTGTTCTTGTATATATACTGCTGGCTGTTCAGTTGCTGGTTGTCTGTCGTTGCAAACACATACGTGGGAGCACTCAGACCCGCAGTCAGATCCTTAAGTGTGCCGGGACCAGCTGGAGCTGTAATCCTACACTTAGCTAGTTTCTGTTGATAGTTTAAAGTACTAGTTTGATTGTGATTATCTGTTATGACTCTTTGCCTGCCTTACAATCCTCTTGTATTCTGATCTTGTACCTTGCCATTCTGATACTCTGTTGCCGAACCCCGGCTCGTCCTAAGACTCTGCTTCTGCCTCTTGATCTTGTACCTCGATATTTCTGATACCCTGTTGCCGAACCCTGCCTGTACCTAGACTCCGCTTCTGCCTTCTGAATCTGTACTTTATCTGTCCGTGTGTTACGACCTGGCTTGTCTGACCTCGAGAACCGACCTCACGATTGGAGGCGGTTCCCCGTCCTGTTAGTGACACTTCCTCCTGAGTGTCACTTTCAGACTAACCTTCCTACTCGCAGCCTGACTCCTCCCGCCTTGGAGAGTTCAGGTCTTCGGAAGGAAGCCGTGCAATACTCCTCACTGCACTGAGGCTCAGTCCTCTAAGTGTTACTGTTACACCAATCACTACACTCTACTCAGGTGGACAGAGGTTAGCTGGTATATCGGATTATCGGTGATACTGCAGATCACTTATAATCTGGTACACATCTGTATTCCCAGTGATACTGCAGATCACCGGTAATCAGATCCTCTCTGTGCTCCACCGTTCGTTACAAAAATGTACTTTGTTGTGTCTGTTGTATCAGATGATGTCTACACTTGCAAAGTGCAGTTATCAAAACTGCTACCATCCGTCCACCCAGAGCCCCACTACCTGCTGCCACACCAACAATTACTAGGGGCCATGTGATCCAAAGAGCCAGCTCTTCTTTTGTTTACCTGTCCACCACCATTTCGCCCTGACCATAACTTACCTCTGTAGCAGAGCGAAGATGGCCTCTCTGTTGAAATGAATTGAAAAGTCTGCTTCTACTCAACAGCGAAACCTAGCAGTGACACTAGTTGGAAATAAAGAAAGCCTCATACACAGAGATGTACAGAGGCGCCTGTAGGATAAAAGTCACTAAAACGTTTAAAAGTGTTCAGGCTGTGGTGGTGGACCAATCAGCCCTAAACAGACACATGTACTGTCGGCTTTAAATAATACACAATTTATTTATATACTCCCAATGAAAGTTGCACTACACTATATTGGGCTCTCGGTCTTCTACCTTTATAAAGGAAGCCTCATGTTTTCAGATCAGAAGACACCAGTGTCTGTAGGAGTGGGTGAGATTGGGCAGATATCATTGGTTTGGTGGGGCAGTCAGGGTTTTTTTTTTAATAACTGTACTGTTGTACTTTGTAAGTGCAGGTACCCTTTAAGGGAAACCTAAACGACAAGAAATATGGTAGGATCTATAACTGACTGTCTTTTGACAATGCTAATTCTATGGCTTTTCCATTGAAAGTACACCTGAATGGAGAGGGATATGGAGGCTGCCATATTTCTTTCCTTTTACACAATACCAGTTGCCTGCCAGTCCGCCTGATCTCTTTGGCTGCAGTAGTGAATTCAGTCAGACGTCATTCAGAAACATCTGATCTGCATTGCTTTTTCAGGGTCTATAGCTAAGAGTATTAGGGCTGATTCAAACTACAAGAGCTTTTTAAACGCTAGAAATTTTAAAAGCTCTTGCTAATGCAATGCTATTTATTTATATAGCGCTGACATATTACGCAACGCTGTACAGAGTAAATATTGTCTTGTCAATGGGGGATTTTTACAAAATCACATTGCTCCAGTGTGAACACGGATAACATTAGCAAGCAAGAAAAGCTCTCGCAGTGTAAACTAGCCCTTAGAGACAGAGGCTCAGCAGGACAGCCAGGCAATCTGCATTGCTTAAAAGGAAAGAAATACATCACCCTCCGTATCCCTCTCAGTTCAGGTGTACTCTAAGTCCTATAGCTATAATACTTTTTGAGTATCTGACCTAGAGCAGGTATTGAAATCCAAAAGCTGTATGCTTGTTCCAGGTGTGTAAATCAGAAACTGATGAAGCCAAAATGTTAATATGAGAGCAGGTAACTGTCTTCAAAGGAAATATCCAGGCATATAAAAAAAGGACATTTACATACCTGGGGCTTCCTCCAGCCCCGGTCAGCCGACATGTCTCTCGCAGCAGCTCCGCTCCCAGCCGCCGGCCCGGGGTCCCCACTGATGCAGAGGCTGACCTCGCAAGATCTTCCTCTACTGCGCCTGCGTGAGCGCAATCATTTGCATGCGGTGTGGCATGTGCTGCGCAGTTCTGTTTTTATGGCCAACTTCAAACCAACACTTTTTTTAAAAAGTGTATCTAAACTCTAAAACACTTTAGCAAACAAAAGTTATTTTTGTTTGAACTTCTCATAATGTTTCCAAAACATAATACACTTATTTACTGTTGACTTTTATGAAAAAGAAGTGATAAAGTTATGTAGACTGATAGCTTGAACATCTTATGCCCATCTGTAAAAAAAAATCTACTTTCAATTGCTTTAAAGGGAATCTGTACTGTCAGATTTGTACAATAAAAAAACATACCAATCGAGTCACTGTGATCTCCTGGATCCCTATTTGCCATTTCCGCCGCTCCCCGCCGTGATCCTGGCTTTTAATCGCCAGTTTTAGGCAGTGTTTACAAATAAAAGACATGGCCGCTAACCAGGAAGTGATGTATGTGTATATATACATATCATGTTACAGTATACTACTTATACTACAAGTTTTTATTACATAGTGAATTTTCTGCACTCCAGTCAGGGATTCTCACAGTTTCTCAACATGGGCAGCTCCCTCCCCCCTCAGACAAGCTGCAATTGAGACCTGTATGTGAGGGATAAACAAAGAACACACACAGAGCCTGCAGGGGGCATGCATAACTTCTCCCTATCACAGCAGAGGCAGTGTATTCCTCTCTGGGTCGACAAAGCTTGACAAAGAAAAGATTAGATATATTACAGAAACAGTGCAACTAGAAAAGGCCGCAGTAATCCAGACCACATTAGAACAGGTACAGGAACTTATAGGATATAAGAAATAAGGCTGAAAATGTTGTTACAGAGTCTCTTTAAGGTGGCCACTAATGATCCAATTTCTGGCAAAAAAATCGTTAAAGCGATCAGATAATTCTAATCAGAAGAAAAATCATTCGCTACACCATCAATGAACCAATCTTTGCTTCCTATCTATCACAGCAAACAAGAAAATCTAAATTTTGGTTTGACGAAAATCCAATCGAACGATAATCAATTGTGCCCATCAACAGAGATTATTTACAACCAATCCGATCAGAATTTCTGATCGCTCAATCTATTTTTCACTAGAAATTGGGCCGTTAATGGCCACCTGTAGAGGCAGAGATAACCCTTTGGTGTTTGAAAAGAAATGTCAAATGTTATTTGAAAATTATAAATGTTACGGCCAGAACCCGAAGTCTGGCCACTTCGGGTTCTGGCCAGTCAAAACTAGAAGTGGTCGTCACACTGTGATCAATACCCAAAATGAACTGATTCCTGGCGGCTCATTTATTCTGTTACTGCCCTGGCTCCTCCGCATGCCCGCCTCCTATTGACATCTTTCAGGCTGGGACACGCATTCCCCCCATGTCGTTCGTCGCAGCAGGCAATCCTTCCATTCATTCCTGCAGAGCTGGTGCTGGCAGAAGCAATATCTGTAGCATTCCCACTCTCTGCTTCCAAGCCGCTACGAACGACTGCGTGTGTCCGCGCTTGGTAATGAACAAACAGCACTGTGTGCATTGCGTGTCCCCTCGCCTGAAAGATGTCAATAAGAGGCGGGCAAGGGGAAGAGCCAGAGCAATAACAGAATAACTGAGCCGCCAGGAATCGATTCATTTCGGGTATTGGCCGCAGTGTGACGGCCACTTCTAGTTTTGACCGGCCAGAACACGAAGTGGCCAGACTTTGGGTTCTGGCCGTAACATAAACATGCATTTGCAGGAAGCAGACACCAGTAAAATAATGTTATTAGATATGTAGGACATGGTCACGTGATAGGAAATTTAGTACAGCTTTGCTTTAAGAACAAAATAAGCATAGATGAGTCAGGTATACACATGACTTAATCATGGCTTAATGCACATGAACAGCTGACAAGCAATGGATTCCCAGCATGTGTGGGTGACTAGAGGGGACAGTGATCTGGCAGTTATGGAACACTGTACCCAGTTCAGTAACATCTAGCAGCAACCTCCTATCACATATTACAGTTCCAAAGCATGCAGTAACGGCATGGTTAAATACTGCCTGACAACAGCAGATACAATCACCTATGTAGTTGGACAGTTTCGGGTGCAGCAATGCAGTATCAATTGATTCTCACCTGCTAAGCTGCTAAACCATGTGTTAACAGCATGGTTTAACTGTGTGAACTAACTTGAACCAAGTAATATTATTTAAAATAAACAAATGATGTACCTGCAAATCAGTGATGGCTCCAGTATTTTTTTGGGGGGGAGGGGCGCTATGCAGGTGCTGCGTGCCGCGGCAAAAAATGGGTGTGGCTATAACTGCAGCAAAAATTGGGCATGGCCATGCACGGATGAGGGCGGAGCTTCGCACGCCACGACAAAAATGGGTGTGCCTATAACCTGCGTCAAAAATGGGCGTGACCATGACCGAATGAGGGCGGAGCTAACTGTAATTTAAAGTGAACCCAAGGTGAGAGGGATATGGAGGCTGCCATATTTATTTCCTTTTAAACAATACTAGTGTAATGATCCGCTCAGCTGGCTGCATGGGCAGACAGCTGTTTGACCATTCCTTAAGTCTGAGGCCTGCAAGTCTCTGGAAAAGAGACCTGTCTTTTCTTTGCAAGTTTCAGACCTGCTCTGCTGCTGAGGAATCTGCATACATTCGTTATGCAAATTGCCTACCTGCCTCCTTTGAAGGCTGGCCGTATAAATACCATGTTCTCCCAGAATCCTTTGCTGGTCATCCTTCATGGTTTGTTTCCTGATGAACTCTCCTAGAGCATCAGCCCTGTTTCTTTGTTAAAGTTACCTTAGAGTAGTTCCTGGGGATTGCACTAGGCATTCTCACTAGTGCAGTCAGGTTTTGTGTTTATCTGTATTGCCTAGTCCTGTCTTGTTTTTCTGTCGAGATTGCGCTATCGGCAGTGGCGGTTGATAGCGAATCGCTTTGTCTTGTTTGGATTGCACTAGCCTCTAGCGGTAGCGGCTGTGGATCCTTCTGATCTGTATTCTTGGAGTGTAAGCTAGGTCAGCGGTTGCTACTGGCTACCTCATCTGTCTGTCTTGTTTGGATTGCACTAGCCTCTAGCGGTAGCGGCTGTGGATCCTTCTGATCTGTGTTCCTGCTTGTACTTGGATCACACTTGCTCTGGTGGAAAAGAGCAGTGGATCCTGCTAGCTCTGTTTCTGCACTTGGATCACACTTGCTCTGGTGGAAAAGAGCAGTGGATCCTGCTAGTTCTGTTTCTGTACTTGGATCACACTTGCTCTGGTGGAAAAGAGCAGTGGATCCTGCTAGTTCTGTTTCTGTACTTGGATCACACTTGCTCTGGTGGAAAAGAGCAGTGGATCCTGTTAGCTCTGTTTCTGCACTTGGATCACACTTGCTCTGGTGGAAAAGAGCAGTGGATCTTGCTACCTCTGTTTCGAAACTTGGTTCACACTCGCTCTGGTGGAAGAGCGGCAGATCCTATCTACCCTATTCCTGTTTTCCGTTCGTCTGTCTGTCTTGTACGAACGCTTGCTGTAGGCTCGGTGAGGTAACCGTTAAGCAAGCGTTCGCGTTCTCTATTTCGTGTTTGTGTGTTGTTGGTTAGTTAGGGTGGCGTGCTTGTCTCTGTTGCACTTATCGTGCGGAGACCGCGCCGTAAACGCGTTCGCTGTTGCGAATGAGTGCGGTGTTCGCGTTTAGCTAGCGTTTGTTATTTTCCTTGATGTTCTGATCATTGTTGTTTGCTGTGCCTTTGCTACTCTCGTGTTCTGTCCTGTTAGGCCTTGTGTCACTATTTGACAATCACGATTCTTGCGATTGCGTTCTCACTTTGTTTCTGCGGATGTGTGTTCACCGTCGCTGGGTGGCGGCTAGATTGGGGAACACACATTTAGTCTGTCTCTGTGCTCTCTCTCTTAGAGGGCTATCGTGCCCTACTCTGCCTTATCTGTACAATTCCCATTTCCCATCTGTGGCCGTGCAGAGGCTGTGCTCGTCTGCACTCCACAGCTCGATCTGCTGGTGGGAATTGCCCTCTACTGGTGCATTGCACCTAACCTGGTTTCCCCAAATTACACGTCTGTGGAGGATTTCCGCTGTGTCAGCGCGCATCTTGTGCGCTGACCACGGAAACGATTCCGCAAACGTTACAACTAGTTGCCTGGCAGCCCTGCTGATCTATTTGGCTGCAGGAGTGAACTGAATTACACCAGAAACCAGCATACAGCTAATCTTGTCAGTTCTGACAATATTGTCAGAAACCCCTGACCTGCTGCATGCTTGTTCAGGGTCTAAGGTTGAAAGAATTAGAGGCAGAGGACCAGCATGGCAGCCAGGCAACTGGTATTGCTTAAAAGGAGATAAATATGGCAGCCTCAATATTATTCTCACCTCGGGTTCCCTTTAAAAGTGCAACCCAAAGACAGTAGGCCCAAGTTTTGGTGACCCTTTCCCCAGAAAATTCACATAATTGTGCAGGTTTTCTGAAGAAAATACACATAATGTGAGCAGATTTGCCCAGAAAATGCATTCAATCATGTCGGCAGATTTGACCAAAAAAACACGTTCAATCATATCGACAGATTTGACCAAAAAACACGTTCAATCATGTGGCAGATTTGACCAGAAAACACATTCAATCATGTGGCAGACCTGACCAGAAAACACTTCAATCATGTGGCAGACCTGACCAGAAAACACTTCAATCATGTGGCAGACTTGATCAGAAAACACTTCAGTCATGTAGCAGACTTAATCAGAAAACACTTCAATCATGTAGCAGACTTGATTAGAAAACACTTCAATCATGTAGCAGACTTGATCGGAAAACACTTCAATCATGTGGCAGACCTGACCAGAAAACTTTAATCATGTAGCAGACTTAATCAGAAAACACTTTAGTCATGTGGCAGACTTGATCAGAAAACACTTCAGTCATGTAGCAGACTTGATCAGAAAACACTTCAATCATGTGGCAGACTTGATCAGAAAATACTTCAATCATGTAGCAGACTTGATCAGAAAACACTTCAATCATGTAGCAGACTTGATCAGAAAACACTTCAGTCATGTAGCAGACTCAGGCACGTGCAGAGGGGGGTGCTCTGGGTGCCCAGGCACCCCCCCTTTTAAAATCAGTAAAAAAAGGCCCCGCCCCCTACCGCGGTAAGCTCCGCCCACCCGCGAGAAGCTCCGCCTCCTCCTGGGGCACTTTCAGGTGAAGAGGTCTGGATAGGAATCCTAGTGTGGCATACTGACCTCACCCTCCACCTAGGACCCATACTGACCTCTACCTCCCCAAGCACCCATAGTGACTTCTTCCTCACCCACAGGGACCTCTCCATCCACCTAGCACCCACAGTGACTTCTCCCTCCCCAGCACCCACAGTGACCTCTCCATCCACCTAGCACCCACAATGACCTCTCCCTCCACCTAGCACCCACAGTGACCTCTCCCTCCACCTAGCACCCACAGTGACCTCTCCCTCCACCTAGCACCCACAGTGACCTCTCCCTCCACCTAGCACCCACAGTGACCTCTCCCTCCACCTAGCACCCACAGTGACCTCTCCCTGCACCTAGTACCCACAGTGACCTCTCCCTCCCACAGTGACCTCTCCCTGCCACAGTGACCTCTCCCTCCACCTAGCACCCACAGTGACATCTCCTTCCCCAGCACCCACAGTGACCTCTCCCTCCACCTAGCACCCACAGTGACCTCTCCCTCCACCTAGCACCCACAGTGACCTCTCCCTCCACCTAGCACCCACAGTGACCTCTCCCTCGACCTAGCACCCACAGTGACCTCTCCCTCCACCTAGCACCCACAGTGACCTCTCCCTGCACCTAGCACCCACAGTGACCTCTCCCTCCACCAGCACCCACAGTGACCTCTCCCTCCCACAGTGACCTCTCCCTGCCACAGTGACCTCTCCCTCCACCTAGCACCCACAGTGACATTTCCCTCCACCTAGCACCCACAGTGACCTCTCCCTCCACCTAGCACCCACAGTGACCTCTCCCTCCACCTAGCACCCACAGTGACCTCTCCCTCCACCAGCACCCACAGTGACCTCTCCCTCCCACAGTGACCTCTCCCTCCGCCTAGCACCCACAGTGACCTCTCCCTGCGCCTAGCACCCACAGTGACCTCTCCCTCCACCAGCACCCACAGTGACCTCTGCCTCCACCTAGCACCCACAGTGACCTCTCCCTCCACCTAGCACCCACAGTGACCTCTCCCTGCACCTAGCACCCACAGTGACCTCTCCCTCCACCAGCACCCACAGTGACCTCTCCCTCCCACAGTGACCTCTCCCTGCCAGTGACCTCTCCCTCCACCTAGCACCCACAGTGACATTTCCTTCCCCAGCACCCACAGTGACCTCTCCCTCCACCTAGCACCCACAGTGACCTCTACCTCCACCTAGCACCCACAGTGACCTCTCCCTCCACCAGCACCCACAGTGACCTCTCCCTCCCACAGTGACCTCTCCCTCCGCCTAGCACCCACAGTGACCTCTCCCTGCGCCTAGCACCCACAGTGACCTCTCCCTCCACCAGCACCCACAGTGACCTCTGCCTCCACCTAGCACCCACAGTGACCTCTCCCTGCGCCTAGCACCCACAGTGACCTCTCCCTCCACCAGCACCCACAGTGACCTCTCCATCCACCTAGCACCCACAGTGACCTCTCCCTCCACCAGCACCCACAGTGACCACTCCCTCCCACAGTGACCTCTCCATCCACCTAGCACCCACAGTGACCTCTCCTTCCACCTAGCACCCACAGTGACCTCTCCCTCCCCCAGCACCCTCAGTGACCTATCCCTCCCACAGTGACCTCTCCCTCCACCTAGCACCCACAGTGACCTCTTCCTCCACCTAGCACCCACAGTGACCTCTCCCTGCACCTAGCACCCACAGTGACCTCTCCCTCCACCAGCACCCACAGTGACCTCTCCCTCCCACAGTGACCTCTCCCTCCCACAGTGACCTCTCCCTCCACCTAGCACCCACAGTGACCTCTCCCTCCACCTAGCACTCACAGTGACCTCTCCCTCCACCTAGCACCCACAGTGACCTCTCCCTCCCACAGTGACCTCTCCCTCCACCTAGCACCCACATTGACCTCTCCCTGCGCCTAGCACCCACAGTGACCTCTCCCTCCACCAGCACCCACAGTGACCGCTGCCTCCACCTAGCACCCACAGTGACCTCTCCCTGCGTCTAGCACCCACAGTGACCTCTCCCTCCACCAGCACCCACAGTGACCTCTCCATCCACCTAGCACCCACAGTGACCTCTCCCTCCACCAGCACCCACAGTGACCACTCCCTCCCACAGTGACCTCTCCATCCACCTAGCACCCACAGTGACCTCTCCATCCACCTAGCACCCACAGTGATCTCTCCCTCCCCCAGCACCCACAGTGACCTCTCCCTCCCACAGTGACCTCTCCCTCCACCTAGCACCCACAGTGACCTCTCCCTCCCACAGTGACCTCTCCCTTCACCTACCACCCACAATCACCTCTCCCTCCCCAGCTCTAGCAGTGATCCTGCCTACCCCAGCACCCACACTGACCTATCCTTCCCCCAGCACCCACAGTGGTCTTTCCCTCCCCCAGAGGCTACCCTCCTGTCCCCTGCAGCACTTACAGGGACCTCCCATCCCAAAAGCAGCGCCCACACTGATCTCTCCCAACACACAGCATCCACAACTACTCCCTCCTCCAATAACTACAATGACCTCTCCCAGCACCCACAGTGACCTCCCCTTCCTCCAGCACTCATACTGACCTCTTCCTTCCACAGAACCCACAGTGACCTACCCTTCCACCAGCACCCACACTGACCTCTACCTCCCCCAGCAACCACACTGACCTCTACCTCTCCTAGCAGCAACTATGCTATTCATAGCAGTACCCACAGTGACCGCCCACTCCCTGCACCCACCGCAATCCCACCAATATTCAGCACCCACATTACACTCAACCAGTAACCCCCACTATAGCAAGCACCCAGTACTTGCACCAAGCAACTTTCACCCAATACTTATATCCGACCTCCATATGGCACTTAGTACTTGCATCATTCACCCTATAGCTGGCACCCAGTACTCACACCCACTTGGCACAGTACTTGCACATTATCTGAACTCACATAAACCAGTACTAGCACCCAAAGTACCTGCACTCAGAATCCACATGACACACAATGCCCACCCATAGCTAGCACCTAGTGCAGGCAATGCACCAAGTATTCGCACCAATGTACCTGCACCCAACACCCACATGTTTCATCTGCAGTAGTTCCAGTTGCACTAAGCCTCCACTTGGTGCCCAGCACAAACACCAAACACTCACATATGACATCCAGTACTTGCACCCAGAACTCACAAGGGCTTGAGTAACTGCAATCAACACCTACATGATGCTTGACACCAACCCATACAGCCAGAATGCACATGACACCCTGTGCCAGCACCCAGATCCCACATGGCACCCAGCTTCTGCATTTAGCACCCACATGACAACAAATACCCCACTAGCCAGCACCCATTACCCAGATGTTACCATGTACTTGCTCCCAGTACCCACTTGGCACTCAATATTTGCACCTAAGACCCACATGACACCCTATAACCCCCATAATCAACACCCACATGGCACAGTACTCACACAGCACAAAGTTCCAAAGCCATTATATGCACCTAGTACCCATCCATGGCCAGCACTCAAATAGCAACCAGTACCCACCCTTGGTCTGAACCCATATGAGACTCAGTACTCTCCCATGGCACACATCCAGACCACACATGGCACTACCTACACTCATGTCCAACACTCACATGGCTCCCTGTATCAATTAGCACTCACATGGCACCCACTATTGTTTATCGCCTTCTGCTACTCATTCAGCACCCAATATAGCATAGCATCCACTGCAAATAAACACCCAATACAAACTGGACCTTGGTACCCACAGCAGCTTGACACGGACTGTACTTTGGCACATCGGCACCCACTGCAAATTAGCACAAACTGGACCTTTGCGTCTTACCACCCACTGCATCTGTGCACCCACTGCACCTTGGCACTTACTGCAGTTTTGCATCTACTAATGCTTAGCAACCACTGCATATTGGCAACCACTGCTTCTTTGCCTGAAAAGAAGCTTGGGTGCTGATCTAGAGCAGTGCTGTCCAACTGGCGGCCCGCGGGCCGCATCCGGCCCGCCAGGCCACCTGCTGCGGCCCGCTCGTCTCCCTGGGATGCAGGCATGGCTTGCGCTATGGGCGCCATGCCTGCTCCCTCTTACTGTGTCCCCGCTGGCCTCTCCGGTGTCGCCGCTGGCCCCTCCTATGTCCCCCTGCTGCCGCTGCCTCTCCTATGTCCCCCCGCTGCCGCTGCCTCACAGATCAGACCTCACAGATCGCGGCGACTGATGTAAACAGAGGGCGCATGGTACCCGCACGGAGTACGTCACATGCGGAAGTGAATCATTAGTCACTTCCGCATGTGACGTTCTGCCGCGCGGGTGTCATGCGCGCGCTCTGCTTGCTTCAGTCGCCGCGATCTGTGAGGTCTGATCCAGCGGGGAGACCGGAGAGGCCAGCGGGGAGACCGGAGAGGCCAGCGGGGACACAGGAGAGGCCAGCGGGGACACAGGAGAGGCCAGCCCCAGAGGTAACGGGCTCGCTACTGGTGGGGGCACCTGTCACTAACTGGGGGGGCACCTGTCACTATCTAACTGGGGGGCACCTGTCACTATCTAGCTGGGGGGCACCTGTCACTATTTAAGTGGGGGGCACCTGTCACTATCTAAGTGGGGGGCACCTGTCACTAAAGGGGCATTCTGCTTATTTATGTGAAATGCTGTCTATTTATGTGCCTCATGACTGCTGAATTTGTCGTGTTGGGGGCCTCATGATTGCTGAATTTGTCTTGTTGGGGTCCACATGATTGTTGGGGGCATCACGATTTTTTGGGGGCCTCATGATTGCTAAATTTGTCTTGTTGGGGGCATCATGATTGCTGAATTTGTCTTGTTGGGGGCCTCATGATTTGTTGGGGGCCTCATGATTGCTGAATTTGTCTTGTTGGGGGTCACATGATTGCGAACTGTGAGACTATGGAAAAGCTGAATCGTCATCATGAGACAATAGCATTAAACCTACTTTTTTAGCTTTTTAAAACGAAAAATAAAACTGGGAGGTTCTAAAAAAAACCCACATTTTTCAGGAGTAGGATGGATGAAATTGTTTATTTTCAACTTGGATTTTCCATAATGTTCATGTATGAGTTAAAACGTTTGTATGTAGTTTAAATTGCTGTTGCCACTTTGCGATAAGTGACTTTTGGGTTGCAGTTTGGACACTCGGCCTCCAAAAGGTTCACCACCACTATCCTAATCTAATGTCCCACATTGCTAAGTTCATGTAAATTTGTCTCCACCCGTGGCCACACCCGCATTCTGGTCCATGGCCACACCCATTTTTCCGCTCAATGGAACCCTCGTGTTTTCTGGCGCGCGTAGCTTCACCATTATTTTAAATTGCATTTTGTGAAAAGTGCTGCCAATCTAATTATCCTTTAATTGCATTTTTTCCGGGGGGGGGGGGGGGGGGGGGCTGCGGCTCTAGCAAGATCCTTCGGCCCTCCACCATGGGGGCTGAAAAAAAAATGGCCCTCCATGCCCATGAAGTTGGACAGCACTGATCTAGAGGGACAGAGGTCCCAGTAATGAAAGGTGAATCCATGCCTACATCAGGCTCCACTGTGCCCACTCTAATAGTGCGCACTTATGACTGCTGATTTGAGGGTGGTGGCACCAAAGAAGTTGGTTGGAAGAAGACACAAAGTCTGCCTGATACTTCTATAAAGGTGTGTGTGTGTGTGTGTGTGTGTGTGTGTGTGTGTGTGTGTTGGTGGTGGTGGTGGTGGTGGTGGTGGTGGGGGGGGGGGGGTTAAGACTGCCTAGTGCTTTCTGGAGAAGGGGTATTACATACACAATTTAGCACGATTTATCGATTAGGGCCCCTTTTTAAAATTTGAGCACCCCCTCTTGAGAATCCTCTGCACGGCCCTGAGCAGACTTGATCAGAAAACACTTCAATCATGTGGCAGACCTGACCAGAAAACACTTCAATCATGTGGCAGACTTGATCAGAGAACACTTCAATCATGTAGCAGACTTAATCAGAAAACACTTCAATCATGTAGCAGACTTGATCAGAAAACACTTCAATCATGTAGCAGACTTAATCAGAAAACACTTCAATCATGTGGCAGACCTGACCAGAAAATACGTTCCATCATGTGGCAGACTTGCTCAGCAAAAACACCTGCTAATACATTAAAAAAACAAAAAACATTTACTCACCTGCAGCAGACCTCCTGTCCCGGCATCCGTCCAGCGCGCAGCTCCCACGATCCTCTGCAGCCAGCAACTGAAACTCCCGAGCTGAGAGCAGGGCTACGGGAAAATGGCGCCCGAAGCCCTGCACTGCAGACTCAAGTCTCCAGAGCACAGCTTCGGACACCATTTTACACACTCCTAGGAGTTTTGGCTCACCACGAGCTTGCTGGGGGCGATCTGTAGCTACATGTTAATTAGACAGCGTTCAATCTTTTTCCAAGCTAAATAAATCCAGTGCTCCAAAGTACTCATCTGTGTCTGATGTTGATGCTATATCTCCTTTAGTTTATATGGTGCTATGCCACTGGGACTGCCAAGAACCATGACGTTACCTTCATCAACATTACATTTAATCTGTTATTTTACCTGCTCATATTGGCAACATGTTAAGGTCCTTATTTACCTGAGTTTTCCCCATCTTGCTGAGTGTTGATAATGCTACATAATTTTGTAATATCTCAGAGATAGCAATTATAGTTTCTGTTTCATTTATTACGTTTTAGAGATGATCGTAATCAGCTAATTACGATTATGCAAAATGTTGCATTTTTTATGCCCTTAACGTGATCACTATTTGTAAATTCAATTGATTTCATAAAATCATTCATAATTTCGTAAACTTTTACATAATTTTTGCGTAATTTAGTGCCGACTTTAGCAGTGAATAGCAAAGACCCATACAAGCTATTGACACCAAAATTACTACATTAGTTAAGGAGAATAGTGGGTACAAGTAAAAAAAAAAAGTATCAAAAAGACCATGCAGTTTTTGAGAAAATTGATTTTAAAAATGCAAAGAAAAATGTTTTTTCAACTCAGAAAAATGAGTTTAAAAACATGTTTCCATTGCATTTTTAAAAAATCAATTTTCTCAAAAACTACAAGGTCTTTTTGAAAAATCCTTTTTTTTGAACTGGCTCCTGTGTCCTGGGCAATGTTCGCATCATTGTCCCATAAATGCAAAAGAAAGAGGGAACTAAACAGCCCTGCAAGTAAGCGTGAAAAGGCAAAAGAGAAGGGAAAAAAAGAAAGAAGTACAGTAGTTGTAAAAGGGAAAGAAGGGACAAAAAAGCAAAAGAAAGAAAAGAACGGAAAAGAAAGAAAGAAAAGAAAAAGAAGAGGAAGGGGAAAAGAAAAGAAAAAGAAATAAAATAAAACAAAAAACAGTATACTAATCATTATCACACACTGACATAACTTAGGGAAGAGGACGAGCGTGGCCAGGGGTAGACTTCCATAGTTTCTTGACCTGCCCCAGCACCATATCTTTTTTGGAACTTAGTTTTCCTCCAGTTTCTATATTGAGAAAAGATGTAATCCTGGATCTCCGTCCTGAGAGGCAGGTGGGGAACTGTCAATTTATCCACAATTCATTTTCTCACTACCAGAGAGAAAATATAAAATGCTGTGTTCAGGACCGATCCGGCGGTTCTTTTAGTTTGGCCAAAGAGGGCCATTACCTCATACCAATATATAAAGGGGGTCAATAGTACTCCTGATAAAGGTTTCAAGATCTACCCAATCCTTTTTTGACCTTTTTCCAGTATTCCTCTAAACATAAAGTATGTAGTCATTTTGGTGATGATAGCATGTTTGGGGGCTTTGCTATTAACTGCAAAAGTGGGCACAAAATTACACAAAATTATGGATGGATTACGTTCACATGCAAAATTAATTATGGATGGATTACGTTCACATGCAAAATGTTGCATTAAAATTTTGCATTACTATGCGAAATTACGATTAAACGGAATTTGTGCTCATAACTATTAGTGCATTATTAAGTGCAAAAGAAACCTGGACCCAGCACTAACCCTTATGGAACCTTACTGCTAACACTAGCTTGGTATGAATATCATCCATTTACTACTACTCTTTGGTTCTATATCCACATACACACATTGTCCCTTTCTCCCCTTGTCCCTTTTGATCTCAGCTATTGATGTAAACATTTGGCTGTTGAGGTAAACATTTCAATTTGAAGCATATTGCATTTTATACTTTCCCATTCCCAATATCTAGATTTATATTAACCACTTTATAAAAGCTGAGCATGTTGGTCAGACAAGACCTATCTTTAGTAATCTATATTGATCTACTAATGGGATTTTCCACCTTCAGTTAAAAGTAATGAAACATTTCCTTTTGCTTTTCAGCATACATTCCACACTGTGGAACCTCCTCATCAGAGATGCATCAGACCATTTTAGTGCAATAGGCAGGACACCTAATGTTGTCTCCCCCACCTATCTACCACTAATAAAGAGAACTTAGCAATATCTACAGATGACAGGCAAATTATAATGCATCATCCCTGGCATCAGAAATTCTCTGCAAAGATCCCACGTAGTGAATTTTTCTCTTGTGTATAATTCATGATTATACTGTTTTGGCAACATGCTGGCTGATTAAATGTAACTTCATACTATAAAGTTTTACCAATGCACTTTGAATGTCATATGATAAGCCTAGCAGTCAGGAGAGTAAAATATGACAGAATGAGTCTAAATAGTTGAGGATTAAAATAACTTTGCCTCTGAGTGGGGTACATTTAATGGGGTACCTTCCGCTTTAAAGCCCAGGATCCATCATGCTCTAAGAAGTCATTGTTCTAGCAGCTGCTGAGTATGGCAGGGAGCAGAAGCAGGCTGCCTTCCAAATTACTACTGAAGATGTCTGTATCAGAAGCCAGGTGGTCAGTGCACTAACAAGTGTTGAGAAATGTTTTAAAACGCGGTTTTGATCAAGAAGCTTGGATTGCTAATTTAAGTTCTGTTTTAAACTACTGGTTAAATACAGACGTTAGTTAAAATTGGGCAGCACAGTGGGGTAGTGGATAGCACTCACGCCTTGCAGCTCTGGTTTTGAATCCCAGCCAGGGCACTATCTGCAAGGAGTCTGCATAGGTTTCCTCCGGGCACTCCGGTTTCCTCCCACAGGCCAAACACATATATATAAGTTCATTGGCTTTCGATTAAACTTGGGCCAGACTACAATGGACATATGACTATAGTAAGAATTGCATTCAGTGTAATTTGCCTCCTTAAAGAGGAGCTGTTAGGTATAGGGTCTCAGAGAAAAAAACCCGCATATTTCAGTAGCTAAATATTGGCTGTACTTACATTACATATGCATTTCACTTTCCACGTTTGGATTTCACAGAATTTTTATATAGTATTTGCAGAGAATGATGCTCCTGACAGCTCATGGCAGGTTCCATGTTTGTCTGTCTTGTATGAAGCCAATTGTGATGTCATATCCTCCCTTTCCTTGCTTCCTGATGATTCGACTCACAAAAAAGATCAGGATCAAAGATCCTAATGGTTCATGATCCACAACACTACTGTGCAGTGAATATTAATTAGCCATGTGGCTAGGAACAATAGCGGACTCAGGCAGTATACTTTAACTGAACTTGTGCCCTGTGAACAGCACATTGATTTTTGCCTTTTTGGCTTCCTTCTAAACTGTTTAACACAGGAGAATAGAGGTTTAAATTAGCTTTTGCAGCCTGACAGTTACTCTTTAAAGGACCACTATCGCGAAATCTTAAAATATATGTAAACACATACAAATAAGAAGTATGTTTTTCTACCAGAGTAAAATAAGCCATAAATTACTTTTCTCCCATGCCATGGCCGCTCCATTCATTTGTAATGTATCCCGGTATCTGACCAGACGTGTGCGTCTGTGCATGCACGGACTGGCTGCAAGCTTGCCCCCACGCGGTCGAGCCACATACGCACAAAAGCGCATGGCTGGCCAGATTACCAGGAGACATGACAAGTGAACGGCATGGCTGGAGAGTACGAAGAGGGAGCCCATGCACCTCAGCCTGTTTGGACTTTTGGTCCTCATCAGTGCATGTCAGGGATTGATATGGCTGTACGGGATAGGGCTTGGACTAGTACTAAGAATACCCAAGCAGCTTGTGGTGATGCAGAACCGCTAGGAAAGTATAAGGGACAAAAGAGACCGAAAAGCCCTCCTACCGACAGTTAGTGGCATGACTATATAATCTGTAAAGCCTGTGGAAGATGTCAGTGCTATAGAAAAATTAATAAAAAATAATAAATGGGAAACTTCATCTGACTATTACCTTTGGTCTGCTCAGTAATCTCTGTACAGATGTAAGGGATCGCTCCTCTCGGCCGCAGTATGGTCTGAGGCGGCGACAGAGGTATAGTCAGCTGACACTTAGGTAGGGGTTTATGCAATAAATGGTAATATATGATGTTGACCCTGGCTGGGATTGAACCCTGGTTTCTCACATCAGAGGCAGTGCTCTTAACCACTATGCTATAGCTGACACACAGTCAGGATGTTTTACTGGTTACTATTGCTTACTTAGCTGACATGTATTGCCACCCGTTTCAGCTATTTTCTATCTCAGCTGATACTTAAACAAGATTAAAGGATACTTGAAGTGACATGTGACATGATGAGATAGACATGGGTATGTACAGTGCCTAGTACACAAATAACTATGCTGTGTTCCTTTTTTTCTTTATCTGCTTGAAAGAGTTAAATATCAGGAATGTAAGTGGCTGACTCAGTCCTGACAGAAAGTGACTACGGCGTGACCCTCACTGATAAGAAATTCCAACTATGAAACACTTTCCTAGCAGAAAATGGCTTCTGAGAGCAGTAAAGAGATAAAAATGGTCAATAGTTCATAGATTTTAGCTCTGGTATACTTCAATTAATGTGTCATTGAGAAAAAACAATAAAACAGTTAAAATTTAAAAAGTAGATTTAAGCATAATATAAAACTGTGGAATATCTTAAAAAGTCATTTTTAGGAGAAGGAAGATCGATACAATTGTTTATTTCATTCGTTTATTTTCGCTTCGGGTGTCCTTTAATGCCTGCGTGTGATTGGCTGTTGTGTGCATGTGGCCGGCCACTGATTGTCAGCTGCCTGAACTGACCTCTTGCCTGGAATATTGTGACGACCCTTGCTGCCTGGTTTTGATTTTGGAAACGTTCTTTGACTACTCTCTGCCTTGCCCTCCGGTACTGTGATATTTCTGCTTACCCGTGTATGACCCTGGACTGTTGCTGGACTTTGTTATTCTGTATCCTTGTTTGGCCTGGAAGTTTATTTGCTCACCCTGCATTCATCTCCAATACCTTGCACAATAAAGGCCAGGGTGTAACCGAAGTCGGGCAGGTGTTGTCTCTTCACTTACCGTTCAAGCGGGAACACGCCACATAGGGTGAAGCGTGTGGAGTTAGATTGGGGCATTGGAGCTTCGTGAGTAGATATCCCTACAGGCCTGACAACAGATATATCAATTATCCTACAGAACAAAAACATGGAGTGGAACAGCAGTTGCCAGGGTATACAATAGCAATGGGCCATGGAAATCAACATGGCCACTTATTATTCACTTAACCTCCCTGGCGGTAACCCCGTGTGTGACACGGGGTAAGCCGCCGGAGGGTGCCGCTCAGGCCCTGCTGGGCCGATTTTCATAATTTTTTTTTTGCTGGACGCAGCTAGCACTTTGCTAGCTGCGCCAGCACTCTGATCGCCGCCGGCCCCCGCCCGATCGCCGCTATTTGCTGCGGCGCGCGGCCCCCCCCCCCCCAGACCCCAGCGCTGCCTGGCCAATCAGTGCCAGGCAGCGCCGAGGGGTGGCCCGGGACTCCCAATGACGTCCCGACGTCAGTGACGTCGGTGACGTCATCCCGCCCCGTCGCCATGGCGACGGGGGAAGCCCTCCAGGAAATCCCGTTCTATGAACGGGATTTCCTGATCGGAGATCGCCGAAGGCGATCGAAGCGGGCGGGGGGATGCCGCTCAGCAGTGGCTATCATGTAGCGAGCCCTCGGCTCGCTACATGATTAAAAAAAATTTTTTTTTTTTAAAAACTGCTGCGCTCCCTCCTGGCGGTATTTTTCATACCGCCAAGGAGGTTAAAGTGTAACTGTCGGGCATAAAATCAAAAATCAATTCTTTATTTTTATCTGGTAAATAAGTAATAAGGACTCTAACCAGTCAATCCAAAAGTTAAAATCACTATTACTTGTCTTGTTGATAAATGATTACCGTATATACTCGCATACAAGCCAAATTTTTGACCCCCAAAAAGTGGGTGAAAAGTTGGGGGTCGGCTTGTTATGTGGTCTGTGGTGGTGCAATACATATGTTATGTAAGTAGAGCAAGTATTTATCTACTGTAGTTATATATGTGTTTTTTTTTCTGAGATAGCATGGCTGACAGCTCCTCTTTAAGCCAGACCTTCAGCAACAAGGTTTGCAACACCTGTGCAGAAATTAGACTGTCAACCAGCCCAATACTCCCCTCTCCTTCGCTGGTTGAAAAGAATTGTGGGATTACTAGTTACATATATTGGTTAGTGAACTATCACATAACTGTCTTACTGTGTACAGGGGATTAATTGCTGATCACAGTTCCTCTCCACTCTCCTTTGGAACTACTTCCCTCATCACTGGTAACCAGGGCCGGTTCTAGATTTTTTGATGCCTGAGGCAAACTTGTGAGGATGCGCCCCCTCCCCCCCTGAATTGGAATGATCGCACAGCACCCGAAAATTTGCACCACACTTTATAGCTGCAGGGAGCCCCCAAAAACACACCCTCAGTATCGGTAAGTAGCCAGATATAGGTGCCTCCAGTATTGGTAGCTAGGTACTGTTGCCCCAGTATAGGTTAGTCAGGTACAGTATAGTATAGGTTGGCCAGGCACTCTCTTCACTTCCTTTTTCTGTATGGTGCTGTCCCCAGACTTCTGCCGCCTGAGGAAGTCGCCTCACTTGGCATCATGGGCAGACCTGGCCTGCTGGTAACTCTGTGTCACATGATGCAGTGGGAAGAGTAATGTGACCAGAACCTTCTGCAACCTTTATGACTGGACCGAAGATTTCCTACAAAACTCCCAAGGATGGCAGCGCAGAAGCTGCATACAGCAGTAACGAAATCAAAAGCCATTTCTATGGCTAATAATAAATATACCAAGCTTATTATTACATTTCTATTACCCCCCTTCTCTGTCAACATGATAAACTTGTTAAATCAGACAAAGCTATCACTGTGATGAGTAAAGCCACGCAAACGGCAGAAAGTGTAACTTGATGTTATTATAAATATTACACATAATCCTGCCTTGTTCTTAGTTTTAAAATCACTGCCTTGGAGAGCTTGAGGTATTTATCGATCTTATGCTTCCTGTGTCTCCACTGATGGGGCTCTGTGGGGAATTTTATGACAGCATGGTCTGAAAAGACCTGGGATCAGCAATGTAATGGACTAACGTAATTTACACCATTAACTGGCCACAGGTGATGAACATCTTTCAGCATAGCTGGAAACAGCTTGATTATTAGGCAAGAACAGTGGAGCTGAAGTGAAAACATCCAATAACAATCATTCTCCTGGGAGATAAGCTGAGCCATAGCTGCTCATGTGCGGCTCCTTGTTCCTCCACTCCACATACCGCGTATATATAGAGAGAGAGATAGAGAGAGATTGCTTCTTCCCTTAGGGTGGTTACATCCTACTTGCACATACAACCCCATTATACCTATCTCAACCCATCTACCCACTACACTGGTGACAGCTATCATTCACATGTACATAACCCTGTGCACAGTAAAATGGGACTGGTGTTGGAAGTTACAATTACAGCAGGTGTAGAGTCCTGGTAGTGTGAAGGCACTGATAAGCGGTAACTGCTTATCATTTGTTTAATTCTATGTTTAAAAAATGACATATTAAACATAGTCCGACACAGGAAAACATGTCTACCACTAGGGGCGTTGTTGCCAGGTAAAATCCGACACAGCAACAGACCCAGTGGATCAAAGTGTTGGATGTGTCCAACTTGTTTTTTTTCTTTTTTAAAGTTTCTTTTTATTTAAGTTTGAATACATATAACACTAAAATACACACCTGACCCTCACGCACAGGTGGGTGACAGGTACATCAAGAAAAAGATACACATGAACGAACATTGCTATCGTCTCATCCTCACGGAGTCCCCTGCCCCCCCCCCACCCGCCAAACAACAAGCTTTGCGGTATAATTCAGGGTTGTTATGCAATATCTTACTGGTAGTATTTCACATATCTTGATCACTATAGCATAGATTATTTCAAAATATGGTATAACATCACTTTAAATACAGAAAAATTAAGTTATATGCTGGTACTTTTATTACTGGTCCATGGCTTCCAAATTTTATCAAATTTCTGGGGAAACCCTCTAGCCACATATGCTGCTTTATAAAGATGTAGGGAGTCATTGACCAATTTTTTCCAGTACTGTATAGAAGGAGGATCTGAGTTTTTCCAATTAAGTATTATTGCTTTCCTATAATAGTACAATAGCAGCCCAACAATCGTTCTTTGAGCACGGTAAGAAGCAAGTTTGGTGGTGTCCCCGAGTAAACAATATACTGGCGCTACTGGCGTATGAATCTTGGTGATCTTAGTTATATAGTCGCAAATGACTTTCCATCTGGGGGACAACACTGGGCAAGACCAGAACATATGGTCTATGTCGGCGTTTACAGCATTGCATTTTCAGCACAGAACAGAGTTGGAGGGGTTGAATCTGGACAATTTTGAGGGGGTTACATATGCCCTATGTAATATCTTAAATTGTATTAACCTGTCCCTGGTTGCGATTAAATAATTAAATGGTTTGACCCAAATATCCTCCCACTCCTCATCATCAAGAGTTGGTACCAAGCTAACCCATGGCTGTTTAAATACAGTAAGGTGTGGTTCTAGATGTGTCCAACATGTTGAACACCATCGGCCCTACGCACCGCCCCTGTGTCATGTTACTTAAATATTAATTTGGCATATTTAGGCTCGCTGCTAAGGGTGCTGTAGCCGGATCTAGTCTGGCATGGTGTCAGAATATGTGGATCAACATGTCGGACCAATTCTGACACTTCGATCCGCTTTAGTACCAAGCAGCACCGCGTAATACTGTAATTATCCTGGTGCACATTCAATGGGTGGAGTTACAATGTGCAAGCTGGCGCCCCCCTCGCTCAATGAAATAAGTATTTCTTAACCTATAACCCAGACAGACTTTTGGCTGCCACAGATGGGCACATAACCAATCTGGGGATCAAATACTTTCACTTAATGACATGTAAAACAATGTATAATATATTTAATGTGGGTTTTTTTCTGGATTTTTTTGTTGATTGTCTCTTTTCAGTAAAATGAAGCTACTATAAACATTACAAAGTATTCAACTCTTTGCAAGTGAACAAATTAACACATTTGGCAGGGGATGAAAAAATGAATAAGCTAAAGGTTGAAGTATGTTTATAAAGTTTATTTTGCTCTTCTGGTTTAATGTCCTTTTGTTCTAATGAATACTGTATTCATACGTTGTACCTGTGAATGACACTTACATGTATCTGTTTCTTTCTGTTTAAAGTATACAGAGGACCAAGCCAAAAAAATCGCTGTGGTGGGCTGGGTCAAAAACACTCCATATGGGACAGTTACAGGGCAAGTCCAAGGGTCAAGGGAAAAAGTAGACATAATGTGAGTATACTTATGCAAAGTGTGTGTGTGTGTGTGTGTGTGTGTGTGTGTGTGTGTGTGTGTGTGTGTGTGTGTGTGTGTGTGTGTGTGTGTGTGTGTGTGTGTGTGTGTGTGTGTGTGTGTGTGTGTCCGTGTGTGTGTGTCCGTGTGTGTGTGTGTGTGTACATTTCTCTATGTGTTCCTTCTGTCCTGTGCAAGAGTTCAGGTCCACTTTAAAGTGGCAATCAACTACATGGTTTTGAATACTTGTAATATTACCACATTTTATTTATAAAGTACCAATATACTGTAGCAGTACAAACTATGACACAAGAGATTAGGACCTTGCCCAGTTGAGCTTACAATCTAAGAGAGGAGGGAACTTAGTATAAAATGTTATGCTATGCTTCGTATGAAATGTTATGCTTTGGGTAATTAACAGAAACTATGGGTAAGTAAAGATGGTTAAGAGGGAGGGTATATTGTCAAAAGGGAGTTTTAAAAGGTTGCTCTGGAGAGTGGGATCAGCACAAGAGAAGTATTGAATATATGCACCTGCAAAGGTTATTAGCATGTCTGTGCCGAAAATCCAGCATGTTTACAGCGGTCCCCAATCCTTCTTGATTGCTAAGCCAGAGATCCATCATGGCAGATCACGTTGAACAAGTGACGACCAAGAAAGTTGTTCTCCCCACTTACCCCGCCCACCACATGATGTCACTTAACGTTCCAAATGCCTGAATCAGTTGCAGGAAATAAAAGACTAGATGCATGCAAGTCTTTTATCTTTCTGACACTGCAGAAAATTTAACTGCAGATTCAATTATTAATGTTATGATCCTGATGCCTTTGCGATTCAAAATCTCCTGGCAAGTTAAACTACCCTGGAGGTGGCTGCTAAATTCTAATTAAATCTCATAGGAGCACCCACCATTATTTTATTTTACATATCTTCCAGTTCAAGTCTTCTTCAAAAGGAAAATTCTACTTTTGTTTAGAAAAACGTATTGTTTTTAAGTTGGTTCCACGTGTTGCACAGAATAATGGCAAACATTATGTCACCTAGATCTGTTTGTTTTGGAGTTTTGTTTTGTTTAGGTGGCAGGAGGATGTTCGTGTGGCATTTGTCACATACTGGCACAGACTAGAAGAATTGTCAACATATTCAGTGTCACATGCTTAACCATTTCAGCCGCACGGACGCATGTCTTACGTCCGCGGCTGCTGCTACAGCCGCAAGGAGGTGAGGCTCACATCCGTGCACTTTGCTGGGGTACGCGCGTGATCGCGATGGTCACGGAGACAAGGGGGATTGGTTGCAGGGGACGAAAGTCAGCTGAGCCAATCCATGCTTATGCAGCGAGAATGATCACTGTTTTTGCTCAAAAACAGTAATCATTCTCAGTAGATGTAGGAGCAGCGACGTGCTTCTGTCGTGATCGTTACGCAGTTCCCATTCATTAATCTAAGTCCCCGTGTCAATGATTGCCAGCATCAATGAGATGCCTGCGTCGTTGTATCTTCCAGAGTAACACGTCCATGCATTGCTTCCTGTTTAGCGTGCTTTATAGTACGCAAATCCTCTATAATACAACCCCTGTTTCTCTGCATCCCAGGGTGTGTGTGTGTGTGTGTGTGTGTGTGTGTGTGTGTGTGTGTGTGTGTGTGTGGGTCCGTGCTCTGTGCAACTGCGCATGTGCAGGGACGCAGAGACTCGGAGGGGGAGTGATGCGTGACTTGCAGGAAAGGACAGGGGCCAAGGGGCGGGCGCAGCGGGCGTGTGATCAGCGGGCATGTGAGCAGCGGACGTGTGCGCGCGACGGGCACATGCGCGTAGACAGACCTAGAGCCCGTTTTGAAACGGGCTCAGGTCAGCTAGTAAGAAATAATGTGCAAGGAAATCTTGTGGCCAAATAGGAAAATTACACCTACATACATTCATTTAAAAAAAAAAAAAAAAGACCCACACAATTAAATTATGGCCTTGTAGTTAGTGATGGATGTAAAACTTTTATTTCCAAATAAAATATTGATACCATACATTGTACTAGTGATATAATTTAAGCGTTGCAATAACCGGGACAAAGGGACAAAATGTGTGACTTTTATCCTCAGTAGCATATTTTATTTAAAAAAACTTTAGTCCTTAAAAATGTAGAAATAATGAATTTTTTTACATTTTTTTTCTTACCATTTCCATTAAATTGCATTTAGAATAAAATAATTATTAGCAAAAGGTATCACCCAAAGAAGTCCTAACTGGTGGTGAGAAAACAAGGTATAAATCCGTTGTGATAAGTAGTGATAACGTTATTGGGGAATGAAAGGGGAGGAGCGCTGAAATGTGAAAATTCCTCTTATCTATGAGGTAAAAACAACCCACGAGCTGAAATGGTTAATAAACTTTGGCAATATGCACTTGTTTTTTTGGGGCGTGGGGGTGGGGTTGAGAGCAAGCTTGTTCTCCTGTTTCTCTGTTTCATCATATTTAAAGTTTTCAGTCTTGAGTACCTCAGGGATGTAATGGCAGTACCTAGTGTAGTGTACTCTTCTAAAGAGTCAGCAGAGATGTGGATTTTCACTTAATGGTTGTAATGCTGGGGGGTCATACTTTCTGACCACCCAGCGCAACAAGGCAAAGAGCTGGATAATGGAAGAGGTTACACAGACTGCCCAGAGCAACTGCAGCTCTGGGCTTCCGATATCGCTACAAATAAAACACAATGGCAGCGCAGTGCGATGTTGCGCTCCTGCCTTAGTTTGCACTCTGCTGCCTTAGCGATAGCAAGCATTCAGACAGGTACAAGACAGGACTATAGATTGGAGTGTAACTAGTAGCAACCGCAGCTCACAGTCACGTCCACAGAAGCAGAGCAAGCAGGTTAACAACAGTCACCAGCATCCAACCAGGCAAGACTACAGGATAGAACGTAACTAATAGCAACTGCAGCCTATAGTTACCTTCCCAGAAACTAGAAGCAGGAATACTACCAGTCACCAACATGGTGATGGCAGAGTCCAAGCTATCTGGATAATGAACTTCACTGATCCACCGCGGATGCAGCGAACATCCATCAAGCATGGAACTAGGCAATACACAATAATAAGAAAAATAACAAACGGCTCAACTAACGGATAAATATATATTAACAAGTCTGCATATATATTTATCAAGAACTAGCTAAAGCACAAGTAATAAGGTCGCATAGAACTACAATAACAAAACTATACAGAGTAACAAGGTGCCCAGTAGATCAGCTTACTGACCACTATGATGGGCGGGGTATGAAATGAGAGGCAGACTTTTATGCTGGCATCAGCCATAGATGCAGGTATGCAAATCTCCACACAGCTGAATGGTAATCACTCAATCCTAAGCTGGCTTGATTACCATTTGCTAACTGGCTGTGAATGCAAGGAACTAAGAAATACATGCCGAATTATGTAACAACATGCATGCAGGAAATCCAGGGCTATCTGGCCGCAGCTCAGCTGCAACAAGCAATTGGTGGAATGATGACAGCATCCTGAGCTGCCCAGAACTGCAGAGCGATTGCAAATGACAATGAAACCCATTGCAAATGCACAACCGAATGCAAGCAGATAAGCCAGAACTGTCCGTTTGCAGCTCCACTGCAACGGACAGAATACACTACAGTAGGGATCCTTACAATGGTGGTGCTGTGTTTAGTAATAAGATGGAGAACAACAGAAAGTAAGTATCCTAAATGTAACAGATAATAACTGAATGCATTAAAAAAATAAGTTAATTGTGATTATTTTTCTTTCAGGAAAAATTGGTTGCAGAATGTTGGTAGCCCAATGTCCCGGATTGACAAGGCTGTTTTCTCCAATGAACATCAAATAACAAACACAGAATTTACCAATTTCAAAACAAAATATTGATAGGCAGAAATGCTGTCTGTTAGGTCAAATTGAACTGCATTAGTTTTTGTTTTGCAGCAAGTCAAATGTTTTGAGTACCACAATACCATAGGAAAAGACAAAGTTACATGCTGTGTAATATCAATGAGGAAATGTGTTTACTTGGCTGCAGGATTCCTTGCATGGTGCACCTACCCTTAACAGGGTATAAGCTTAAAGGACAACTGAAGTGAGAGAGATAGGGAAGCTGCCATTTTTATTTCCTTTTAAGCAATACCAGTTGCCTTACAGCCCTGCTGATTCTTTGCCTCTAATACATTTAGCCATAGACCATGAACAAGCAAATGCAGATCAGGTGTTTCTGACATTATTGTAAGATCTGACAAGATTAGCTTCATGCTTGTTTCTGGTGTTGTTCAGACACTACTGCAACAGAATAGACCAGCAGGGCTGCCAGGAAACTGGTATTGCTTCAAAGGAAATAAATATGGCAGCCTCCATATTCTTTTTTTAGTGTAGATAAAGTGCTTGTAGAGTGGCACTCCCCATATATATCACTACATGCAGAAAAACGTGAATGACGTGTGCACGTCGGATCCAGGATTGAAAGAGAAATTGCAGCTGTAACCAGGAAGAAAAAGAAGAAAACATCTGGGCACCTTCCGTCCTTTACTTTATTGCATCGCTTGTATCATCGTGGGTTACATACCATAAGTGCGTTCACCTATTGGTTCATGCTGGTGGTGGTGACGCTCCTGGAGCGCAGCGTGACCAAGCGTCTGTTAGGACGCGAAACGGCCGTCGCAAGCCCCAACTGTTGCCCGATACCCCTACCTCCAACTCACCACCACCAGCATGAACCAATAGGTGAACGCACTTATGGTATGTAACCCACGATGATACAAGCGATGCAATAAAGTAAAGGACGGAAGGTGCCCGGATGTTTTCTTCTTTTTCTTCCTGGTTACAGCCTCCATATTCTTCTCACTTCAGTTGTCCTTTAAGTGTGTAGCAAGTGATCTTTTTAATAGGTGATATATGTAATATATTTGTAAGTTTTTAATTAGTTGGTCACACTCATGCCACTTCTATTTCCTGTGTAGCAGGCTAATTTACAACAATAAATGTAGGGTCTGTTTCCACTACACGCAGATTGGATGCAGAATGGATGCAGAAAAACTGACCCCAACGAATGCGTATGGAAAAATCTGCATCAGAAAAAAATGCGTTTAGTGGAAACAGGCCCATAGGCATTCATTGGAGTCAGTTTTTCTGCATCCAATCTGCGTGTAGTAGAAACAGGACCTTTAGCAAAACTTGACTGTAGCAAATCAGAGACTTACAAAGTTATCACCTAATCTAATTAATCACATGCATCTTCAAGAGTGCTGCTACACAGGAGAAACTAACCATCTGCCCTTGCAGAACACACTCTGAAGTATAATGAACAAGTGCGCAGGTGAACCATTGCCTTACCTTGGACATTTGCCACTGACCGTCATTTCACAATATTTTTTCCTATGTATTTTATTATATGTCAGGGAAGCATTTTTTTGTTGATGTTACTCATTGGGCTTATTACAAATGCCCTCAAACTATCATCATTACAAGAGTTGTAGGGGTATTCAAAGCACAATTATAGTCTAATAAAATTACATCTTGTTATCAATTGCTTAACCTGCCTGGCATTCTGATTCCCTCGGCCCTGCGGCCGCGGGAAAGTTTTTTGCACATTTTTTTTTATTTTTCATGTAGCTAGCCTAGCGCTAGCTACATGATTTCCCCCTCCCTGCGGCGTCCCTCCCACCCCTCCGATCGCCGCCGGTGCAATGGCCCGTCCGGAAATCCCGCTCTGAACGGGATTTCCTGGAGGGCTTCCCCCGTCTCCATGGCGACACACGTCGTGACGTCATTGACGTCGGCGACGTCGTGACGTCACAGGGAGACTCGATCCACCCCTCAGCGCTGCCTGGCACTGATTGGCCAGGCAGCACACGGGATCTCGGCTGGGGGGGCGCTCTATCACGGCGGGTAGCGGCGGATCAGTGGCGGCGATTGGGTAAGGCACGCAGCAAGCAAAGTGCTTGCTGCGTGTTTTAAAAAAAATTTATTCAAATCGGCCCAGCGGGCCCTGAGCGGTCACCTCCGGCCTCTCTGGACGAGCCTAGCTCATCCAGAACGCTAGGGAGGTTAAGTGCCAGAATTCTATTGCTGTGAAAGTAGACTGACATCCCAGGGAGCCCAGAAAGCAAACTCACATCCACGGTTGCTCCGGCAGTAAACTGACATCCCAAAGTGCTCTGACAATAAACTGACATCCCAGGGCGCTCATCCCAGAATGCTCAACCCAGGGTGATACCCCCTCTCCCCCCCTCCCCCCCTCTGATTTGGAATGATCAAACAACACCAAACAATTTACTCTGCTTCATTTAATGTTCTCAGTCAGCAAGGGAGCATATGCAACAACCTGAGTCATGTCATGCTGCAGCTCAACACAATAACACCCTGGCTGACCGCGAGCCTGTGACAAACAAACTGCTCACCCTCAGCCAGTCAGCCATCCTCCATTCCTCCTGAGTCAGGAAAGCAGTGCCAACTACTCTCTTCTGCTGTGCAAGTCAAATGAAACACTGCTGCTCTCCTGCCATCCCCCTCCTCACTCACTGTCAGACTCCTCACACAGCACAACAAGCTGCTTTTCCCCAATGATGACCTCTTCACCTCGCTTGCTCTTTTCTCGCATCTCCTCCTACACTGACTGCATGCAGTAAGTGTAAACACAGTACAAACATGCTGCCCCTGTAATCTGTGCACCTGATGCAAGTGTTTCAGCTTGCTTCGTGAGAGAACCGGATCTGATCCCAGGGTGCTCTGATAAAAATATGAAATCCAAGGGTGCTCTGGCAGTAAACTGACACCCAGGGTGCTCTGACAGTAAACTGACATGCCAGGGTGCTCTGACATCCCAGGATGCTCTGACAAACTGACATGCCAGGATGCTCTGACAATAAACTGACATGCCAGGGTGCTCTGACATCCCAGGATGCTCTGACAAACTGACATGCCAGGATGCTCTGACAATAAACTGACATCCCAGGGTGCTCTGACAGTAAACTGACATGCCAGGATGCTCTGACAGTAAACTGACATCCCAGGATGCTCTGACAATGAACCTAAATACAGCTTGGAAACTGTTAGTAACTTTTGTTGTTTTGACAAAAAAAAAATATAAACCATGCATATTAAAAGTATGTATGACTTATACATACATATATACGCATACATCAAAAAAAAGTCACAACCTAATGTAGGCACAATGTTAAATAACAATATTAATAACAATACTGGTAAATAACAATTTAGGCGCAAAGTTAAATAACAAAAACGGTAAATAACAGTTGAATTGCGCTAACAATTGAAATATCTATAAATTTATAGATAGTCTACAACCTGACTATAACCTAATCTCTCCCTATTCTCACACAGAACCCTTCCCTGGTGGTGCCTATCCCTAAGATCCCCCCTGGTGGTGCCTAACCCTAAGAGCCCCCTGGTGGTGCCTAACCCTAAGACCTTGGTGGTGCCTAACCTTAAAGGAACACTATCGATTTACATATGTTTTTTTAATTGAGATAGGAATTGTTTGGGAAGTGCTGCTAAGTACTGGTGTATACATTTCACTGGCAACCTCTTTGTTTACTGTTATCAAAATACTTTCACATTTTACTGATGCCAAAACTGAGGGCAGAATGAACCATGAGGGGAGGGGAAATTCCCCTCACACTTCATCAGTTAACCCTGTGTGTAACCTCTGTGTGTGAGAGTGAGAAAGCTCCCAACAGCTGCAGCTTCTGTGTCCTGTGTTTCTGACTGAAGTGTCTGAAGAGAGCAGAGGAAATGTAACTTATTAACATTTGTAATTGTCACAGCTTTTGATACTGTTTTTGCTTTCAGAGAAAAATACTCTGTAGTCTGATATGCAACACTGGCTGTGCATTGAAGCAGACACCCCTTCTGCAATTGATTTGTCCCAATAAAGCTAAATCCTACCCTCAATAATTTAAAGCTTTTGCCTCTGATATTTAACATGAAAAGTAGGAAAATGTTTACACAGCTACTTAGACATTATTTGTACATGCCATTTTAGAGCACTTGGGTATTGATAGTATTCCTTTAACCTCCCTGGCGTTCTATTAAGATCGCCAGGGAGGCTGCGGGAGGGTTTTTTTTAAATAAAAAAAAAACTGTTTCATGTAGCCAACTGAAAGTTGGCTGCATGAAAGCCCACTAGAGGGCGCTCCGGAGGCGTTCTTCCGATCGCCTCCGGCGCCCAGAATAAACAAGGAAGGCCGCAATGAGCAGCCTTCCTTGTTTTGCTTACATCGTCGCCATAGCGACGAGCGGAGTGACGTCATGGACGTCAGCCGACGTCCTGACGTCAGCCGCCTCCGATCCAGCCCTTAGCGCTGGCCAGAACTTTTGTTCCGGCTGCGCAGGGCTCGGGCGGCTGGGGGGACCCTCTTTCGCCGCTGCTCGCGGCGGATCGCCGCAGAGCGGCGGCGATCAGGCAGCACACGCGGCTGGCAAAGTGCCGGCTGCGTGTGCTGTTTTTTATTTTGTAAAAATCGGCCCAGCAGGGCCTGAGCGGCGACCTCCGGCGGTGATTAACGGATATATTCGTCCATACCGCTGAGGAGGTTAAGACCCCCAATGCCTGCTAACAATATTACGATAAATAATTTAATCGCAGCCGCCCGCGAAATAAATAGAGTAACATCTAACAATTATATGATAAATAACAATTTAATCAAACATGCCATCTCCCGTAATGCTTTTTCTACCAAGCTGTTATGCCAAAATCGTACCTCTGGTGGTTAAGCCAATTTTAACATTTTTTACATGCACTAGCAAAACACAACAGCTGAAAGATATTTAAAGACCCCCTATGCTGTATATTTTCTAAAGCAGGCTTTGTAAGTAAAATTACGTATTATCAAGTTAATAGATTACAGGATTACCTTCCCAGGGCCACAAGTAAAGTTGCCATGGGCTCCCAGCTCCCTCCTAACCCCTCCCCCCTTGCAGTGTATGCAGTGTAAGCACAACAGAGCAGTGTGATATTTACCAGCTCCAGAGCTACATCGGGTCTCCTTCCCAGCAGCCATACGTCCTATGCTGACATCCTCCAGCTGCTGATGCATGTCACGTGATTGGGAGTGTGTGTGCTGGTGTGCAAGTATTGAGTGTGCGGCTGCCACTAAGCAGAGGAGAAATGATACAGACCCCGAGATGCTCCCGCGCATCGCTACTGCTCACTGCATCAATATGTATTTAACATGGAAGGGTAAAGCCTCTGGATCCTAATGAGGCTTCCCCCGTTCTCCACAGTCCCTCCGTTCAAGTGCCAGGGTCCCCCGAAGTGCGGCGAGGTAAATATTTACCCACCACGATCCTGCGCAGGCGCACTAGCGGCTTTTCATTCGGGTAAACGCGGAAATAGCCGAACCCGATCGATCTGCTCTACTGCCCAGATGCGAGTCCTTTTGTAGAGTGGATACAATCGGGTTCAACTATTTCCGCCTAGCATGAAGGAACAGCCGCTGCTGTGCCTGTGCTGGATCCCGGCGAGGTAAATATATCATCCCTTGTAAAGCTTGTCGGGAGGATTGGGGGAGTATTCGGGGGAGCCAGCACTGGATTCCCTGAATCTACAGAGGATGGGGAAGCCTCATTGGGACCCTGAGGCTTCCCCCTCCCGAGGTAATTATCCCCCAGGGGGTGTTTTTTTAATTACAGAGTCTCTTTAAAGAAAGGCTAAAATCACTACTTTGTGCTTACGGAAACAATGTTTCCCATATATCTTTTGAATATAATAACATATGAGACTGCTTAGTTAATAAAGTTTAAAAAAAACACACTTTTTGTGAGGCTTTCTGGAAACCGACATCCTGCCAGTATGTCCCCACATCCAAGTGCAGCCCACTGAGAGAATTGTTCTGTTACTTTTTGCTCAGTGTATTCAAACGCAATGGATCCCTGAGTAAATAGGAGCCTCCCTGTTGATGAAACAGTACAGTGAGATTGCCAGGGGTTGGGTCTTACCTTCTGTACAGCAAATATATTAATTGGACTGCCATCTTTTACCTAGGGCAGGTGCTACAATAGATGCAAAGAGGACAATTGCCCCTGAACCCCAAGGTGCCTCCTCCCCCAACTTAGTTATTGCTCCTGGGGCCTCTGCAGAGTCTTTGGCAGACTGCTGGTGGGCACGCTGCTCCTCTGTCAGTCTGTGGCTCTGTACACTCCCATCTTCATCCACCACTGGCTGCATCTTCTCTATGCCCCGTGGCATGTTGTTACTTAAAGTGTACCAGAGATCAATTATTCTAAAGAATCGATACTTACCTGGGGCTTCCTCCCGCCCCATAAAGAGGTGTGAGTCCCTTGCCGTCCTGCGGTCTGCCGTTCAGCCCCGGTAACTTGCTCTGTGAAGTCAGTCCAGGTCTACTGCGCATGCACAGTAGGTCCGCTTATGTGCAGAAGACCCAGACTGGACCCGACTGAGCAAGTTACCGGGGCTGAGCACGGCTGAATCGCAGACCGCAGGAGGACGGCAAGGGACTCACACGTGTTTATGGGGCAGGAGTAAGCCCTCGTATACATTTTTTAGATTTGTTGATCTCTGGTTTCTTTTAATAACATGTACTGGGTCATGGAGGAGAGGCGCCCCTGCGTGGATAAAGTTAATGAGTGCATGGAGCCACGGAATAACAGAGGAGCAAGTCTGCCCGCACAGGAGAGATGCTACTCCACCAAAGACTCCGTTTTTGGGGCAGGAGTAAGCCCTGGGTAAGTATACATTTTTTAGATTTGTTGATCTCTGGTTTCTTTTAATAACATGTACTGGGTCATGGAGGAGAGGCGCCCCTGCGTGGATAAAGTTAATGAGTGCATGGAGCCACGGATTAACAGAGGAGCAAGTCTGCCCGCACAGGTGAGATGCTACTCCACCAAAGACTCCGCTGGACCCCGTGTAGCACAGTTAAGTTAGGGAATGATCTGGGTGGAGTGTCAGTAGGCGGCTCAGGAGCCCTCTGGGGGAATTTGACTCCTAATGCCACTTTTTGATCGAGGGTTGTCTGTTGCTGGGACCCGTTCATATTGCCCTAGGGCCCCATTGTTACTAGATCCTTGCTTCTTTTTATGAGATATACAAGGGGACTGCATTCCACAATGCTATACTAATAGAAGTGGCTGTCTGCTGTTCAGCCAAAGAAGTCAGTGTATGTCAACTTCTTTGCAAATTGTTTCATTTTGTCTTTAGGTTCTTACTAAACAACTGGCATGGAAAGCACACCACCTGAAGTGAGAGGAATATGGAGGCTGCCATATGTATTTATTTTTAAATAATGCAAATTGCTTGGCTGTCCTACTGTGTCTCTGGTCTAATATTTTTAGCCAGGCCAGGATTTACCTCACAAGAGCCTATAGGCACAGATGTCCTGGCCCCTTAGACTTTGCCCTCCATGAACCTGCAAACCCCCAACGAACCGCACAAGTGTGCTTTCTGTCCCAGCTGTCACTTCTCCCTTACTTCCCTTGCCCATCTTAGGTAGCTACAGGTGTCCATTAATATTGAGGGTACTTCTGGCTACCTAATACTAAGTAACTAGAGGTGCCCCCAAGTATTAGATAGCTACAGGAACCTCAGTATTCAGTAACTAGAGGTGCCGCTAGCTGAAGGGAGATCTTGTCAATAGAATGCAGACAGCAGGGTGAATATCCTCTCATTTACACTCTCAACAGGACTCTGCGTAGGGAAGGAGGAAGAGAGGCACTCAGGGAGTGGAGCTGCCTTTCCATCATCAGGCGCCTGTAGGCATGTTTCTACAGTGCCTTATGGTAAATTCGGCTCTGCTTTTAGCCATAAATCATGAACAAGCATACAGATCAGGTGCTCTGACTGAATTAGACTGGATTAGCTGCATGCTTGTTTCAGGTGTGTGATTCAGACACTACTGCAGCCAAAGAGATCAGCAGGACGCCAGGCAACTGACATGGTTTAAAAGGAGATAAGTATGGCAGCCTCCATATCCCTCTCACTTCAAGTGTCCTTTAATTTATTTTTCCTGTCAGATACCCATAGTGCACAGATAATTCAAGACACTACCACACATTAGATATTGATATAGATTAGATATTGTATGCTGAAACTAGGAGACACAATGCTTTTGATTGTAACCTATGTTGGCCTAGATAGATCATAGTGAGAATATATGCAATGTGTGAATACAGGTTCTACAACATGAGAAGAAGTTGGAATTAAGGGCTGGTCCACGCTGGTCTTGATGCAGATCGGATCCGTGTCAAAGGGATCTGTTTTTCTGGATCCATTTGACATGGATCTTATCTGAATTGTAGGGTACGTCAATCGCGTCGGTAAGTACGGATCGCCGCTCACCTGTCTCGCCGCCACCGCTTATCCCGCCTCTCCAGTCCATTCCACAACCAGGAGGCCAGAAGAAGCATGGCTCTCCATAGGCTGCAACAGGCCATTTCTGCCAAGCAGCAGGGAGAATTTTCATTGGTTTAACATGAACCAATGAGAATTCTCTCTTGCTGAGAACTCCCATTGGTCTATTGTAGCCCAATGAAGAATCCCCATGTTTCTGTTGGCCTCCGGCCTCTTCAGTATGGACCGAGCGGCGGTGATGGAGGCGTCCGTTCTTATAGGCTTGCATTGTACATGTTTTCCAGTCCGGGAAAAAGTGTAAAATCCGGACTCTCCGCAATGTTTTCTTTCTTTGCAACACGGATCCGTGTGCGATCCGTGTTTCTGCACGAGAGGAAGTGGGTCCTATTTTTAACATACCGTCTTTCCCCTAAAGTAAGACCTACCCCGAAAGTAAGGCCTCCCTTATATTTCAAGCATGCTTGAAATATAAGGCCTACCCCGAAAATAAGGCCTAGCTGGGGGCGGGGCGCTGTGTGTATGGGGAGGTGCGTGGTCTCTTACCGCACCTCCCTTGTGGCTGCGTCCCCCTCCGTTCCTGGTAATTCCTCCGGTGGCGGCGGCATAGTAATCCATCTGTGAGGGCGCCCTGTGACCCTCACGCAGTACGCTAGGCCGGCTCTGCGCTGGCGCCCTCTTCCTGTCATCATGTGCGCCCGGCAGATGCGTCCCAGGCGCACATTGATTAATCAGTGTGCGCCTGGGACGCATCTGCTGGGCGCACATGATGACAGGAAGAGAGCGCCAGCGCAGAGCCGGCCTAGCGTACTGCGTGAGGGTCACAGGGCGCCCTCACAGATGGATTACTATGCCGCCGCCACCGGAGGAATTACCAGGAACGGAGGGGGACGCAGCCACAAGGGAGGTGCGGTAAGAGACCACGCACCTGCCCATACACACAGCGTCTAGCCCCTCCCACCCCCGAAAATAAGCCCTAGCAGACATTTCCTCCCCAAAAAGAATATAAGACAGTGTCTTATATTCGGGGAAAGACGGTAGGATCCGATTCCAGCTTTTCTACAGAGCACCACTTGCCGACCAGGGGATTTTTCACTGATCGGTGCTGCGTGGGCTCTACAGCCCGCAGCACCGATCAGGAGTGCAGCAGGGCAATCAGACTACCCCCCCTTTTTTCCCCACTAGGGGGATGTCCTGCTGGGGGGGGTCTGATCGCTGCCGGCTGCAGTTGCTTAGCCCCCCTCCGCAGCGTTCTCCGCCGTCTCTCCCGCTCCCTCCCTCTCCCTCCCCCTGTGAGCTGCGCAGGACGGATTTCCGTCCTGCGCATTGAAGGATAGGCTTCAGCCTATCATATGCCGGCGATCCCCGGCCAATCAGAGGACGGGGATCGCCGATCTGCCTTACGGCGCTGCTGCGCCGTATGATGAAAACAACGGGGATTTCTTCCCTGCCTGTTTACATTTTGCCTGCGAGCCGCGATCGGCGGCTCTCTGGCTGTTCACGGAGACACCCTCCGTGAACTGACATGGAAAGGCCGCTCGATCGAGCGTTCGTTTCCATGGTAACCCGCAGACGACCAGTTTACGCCAATCGGCGTTAGCTGGTCGTCAAGAGGTTAAAAACGTATCCCACGGGGAGAAATTACCAAGGACACAACTAGAGACAGAGTTGATTCAGCAATATATTGCGGTAAGCTGCAGTAAACTGTGTATTCACTTCAGGTGGGAGGGTACCGCCACTTACTGCACTCACTTATTCAGTAAGTGTAAATTATGTTTACTAGCCAATGCATTAAAGGCAGGAACCGCTCAATTTGTGCTGCAGTCTTCTGAGCAATGCCTATTTACGTTTGGGTTGATTGCCAGCAGGTCTGAGTTTGACTACTGTGTAGTAGAGGTTATATTTTGCTTTTCTAATGTTTTCATTGAGGGGCTTTTCACATTGGGAAGGTGGGTGCAGTAAATTTATTGCACCCCACCTCAGCCCAATGAAAGTCTATGGGGCCCTGTTCCGTGATAAACAGCACTTGTCTTCTTGGAGATGCCTGTATTAGTAGCACTTTATGGTCTAGTCCTCAACCTAGGAGAATGTGTCTATGTCGTTTAGAATTATGCTTAAGTACCTACACTGTTCCAATTGTTTTACCTTGTAATATGAAAGATATGTTGAGCTGTGAATATTGATTTTATTGCTCTGATTCTGTACCGTTTATGCAATGTATGTTACATCTTGAATCTTATGCAATAAAGACTTAGTAAAAGAAAGTCTATGAGGCCATTTATACTGAGGTGGTATGGTGCGATGCGACGGAAGTAACATTTTTGCCGCATCCGACGCAAGGACAGATCTACGTTACCGCATGGTTCTGCGCCAACGTGAGGCAGACCAGAAGTCATGTTAGTCTATGGCGACACTGTGTGAAAGCCCGCCACAAGTTTTACGCGTCGCGCATGCGCAGATTTTTTGCAATACGTTTCCGCGCGCGTGATCACTTCGGCCAAAGGAAGTGAGCATCACTTCCTGATAATCCCGAAGGCCTGTTTTTGGTGGTGCGGCCCCCAGACCGGCCTCCTGCCGCCAATCCGCAGTGTGAAACCAGCCTAAAGCTGAAATTACTAGCGCACAGGAGATTTTTTTTGTTTATTTTTACATATATATGTATAACACAGTCATACATTCAAACACAATGGCCTCAATTCACTAAGATCATGCTGGAGATAATAAGGCAAGAGAAAACTTACCTCCACACAGTAAGAGAGTTATTTTATCTCTTCATTCCTTACGTTACCTCCTCTGTAGTTAATTTACCTCCTCTGTAGTTAATTTACCACCTCTGTAGTTAATTTACCTCCTCTGTAGTTATTTTCACATGCAGTTAATGAACAGGAGTTATTTTAAGGATTGGAGAGTTAATTTAAAGACAGAAGAGTTAACTTTAGGCTTGCCTGAGGTAAAATGTTTCCTGAATACTACATGCCTTATCACCATGGTAACAACTCTAGAAGAGTTATTAAAGACAGGAGATAAGTTTAGTGAATTGTACTAGCAAAGAAAAGAGAGTTGGCTCTTGGGTGCATGAAAAATTACAAAACATCTTTATTAATTAAAAACATATCTATAAGGACATACATAACATCAAATAACAATATGTACAAAACACATAAATGGCTCAAAAATCCCAGAGATTGCCCCCAGGAAATTAAAGAGGCTGCAGTCCTCAAAAAACCCCACAAAAAAACAAAAAGGACTCCACACAGTTGTCTATAGCAGCATAAGTTCCAGTACCAAGGTAAGTAGTAGCTCAAAGTTACTGATTGGTGTATAGGTCACAAGACAGATAGCTAATGATGGATGGTCCTAGAGTGGTAAAAAGATGGTTATGCTGAACCAGCAACAGAGAAGGTTTGTGCAACTTCTTGGTCTGTGACAGACATTGAGATCAATCAGCCCCCAACAAAATAGGGATTTATCAGGGATTACAGTTACTTGAGCAACAGGAAAGGCGTCTCATTGGTATAGCAATTGATGAAAAATGCAACAGGTGAGCAAACACCTAGGCAGTCCTGAGTATCCCCCAATTGCAGGGACATATGGCATGGAACAGCACTTGATACAAGGCAAATGGCAGAATGAGACAGCAGCAGGTAGAATGTAGTGTTTGTCAGGCGTCAATATAATTCAGGCAGTACACATCGCTTCACTACATCAACAGTTGGCATGGCAGGGCAAACACGTATGCAGACCTGAGTGTCCCTCAATCGCAGAGACATGTAGCATGGAAAGCACTTGATGTAGGGCGGTAGCAAATAGAAGCAGCATGAAGCAGACGCACAAGGGCAAGCCAAAGCTGAACAGCTCATATGCACAAAATACCGTCCATAGTTACCATCCTGTTGCTGTATGGAAGACACGTGGAGGAGTACAGTGGGTCCCGGAGCAATGTCGGGGGGAGCATGAATTGCTGTCAGAGGCCTGACATGTTTCGCCGCCTCTCGCGGCTTTTTCAAAGGCGGACAGCGACAAGTGCATCCATCACGCCGTAATGGCGTATATATCCGGGCTGCACCCGCCCCGGGCACACCCATCCCCGCCCACGTCATCGCCGCCACTCGCGCCTGCGCGAAGAGGTCGCGGCACGCGACCAAACGTCGCGAGACGCGCTCAAGGAGGAGGCGCACGCGAATAGCCGCCGGAACGCAAATGCGCTCCACTCGGGTGCGCCAGCGGCACCAGGTGGCAGGGACAGGGCAGGACGGGGGAGCCCAGAGCGCATAAGCAGGCCGGAAATAAGGACACACTTCATAACAAATTCAATATCATCCTACTGGACGTGATAGGGCAAAAAAATGCATAAATTAATCCTTAACCAAACAAGATAAATTACATAAATAAAATTAATCTTAATTTTGACAAACTCCTTTGAAATTGATCATTAGACACCAATGGGGACTCTATGGATCAGCTGTAGAAACAAGAGAAAGGGCATAGAGGGGAAGGGAAGGAAAAAGGGGAAGAGATAAACAGGGGGGAAAGGAAAAGGAGACAAAGGGGAAGAAGGGTGGAAAAAGGAAAAGAAGAGAAAAGGAAAAAAGAAAAAAAGAAGAAAAGGCAGCGGACACATGACCACCCAACGTGACCATGTCAAATATTCAAAAAGCAAATCAAAAGAAAATAAGCAGAACACATATACATATATGATCTAACAGTTTCAGACCCCAAGGTCAGGGCGGAGAGAGCAGTCTGGAAAAAATGTATAAATATAACACTGGGCCTGTAATTTGAAGTGTCCAGTGAATAAATGGTCATGATGACTATCTCGGGGGAGACAGAATAACCGCAGACAAGACAGGGACGTTGGGTGGTCATGTGTCCGCTGCCTTTTCTTCTTTTTTTCTTTTTTCCTTTTTTCCTTTTTCCTTTTCTCTTCTTTTCCTTTTTCCACCCTTCTTCCCCTTTGCCTCCTTTTCCTTTCCCCCCTGTTTATCTCTTCCCCTTTTTCCTTTTCCTTCCCTTCCCCTCTATGCCCTTTCTCTTGTTTCTACAGCTGATCCATAGAGTCCCCATTGGTGTCTAATGATCAATTTCAAAGGAGTTTGTCAAAATTAAGATTAATTTTATTTATGTAATTTATCTTGTTTGGTTAAGGATTAATTTATGCATTTTTTTGCCCTATCACGTCCAGTAGGATATATGATATTGAATTTGTTATGAAGTGTGTCCTTATTTCCGGCCTGCTTATGCGCTCTGGGCTCCCCCGTCCTGCCCTGTCCCTGCCACCTTGTGCCGCTGGCGCACCCGAGTGGAGCGCATTTGCGTATTGGCGGCGATGACGTGGGCGGGGATGGGTGTGCCCGGGGCGGGTGCAGCCCGGATATATACGCCATTACGGCGTGATGGATGCACTTGTCGCTGTCCGCCTTTGAAAAAGCCGCGAGAGGCGGCGAAACATGTCAGGCCTCTGACAGCAATTCATGCTCCCCCCGACATTGCTCCGGGACCCACTGTACTCCTCCACGTGTCTTCCATACAGCAACAGGATGGTAACTATGGACGGTATTTTGTGCATATGAGCTGTTCAGCTTTGGCTTGCCCTTGTGCGTCTGCTTCATGCTGCTTCTATTTGCTACCGCCCTACATCAAGTGCTTTCCATGCTACATGTCTCTGCGATTGAGGGACACTCAGGTCTGCATACGTGTTTGCCCTGCCATGCCAACTGTTGATGTAGTGAAGCGATGTGTACTGCCTGAATTATATTGACGCCTGACAAACACTACATTCTACCTGCTGCTGTCTCATTCTGCCATTTGCCTTGTATCAAGTGCTGTTCCATGCCATATGTCCCTGCAATTGGGGGATACTCAGGACTGCCTAGGTGTTTGCTCACCTGTTGCATTTTTCATCAATTGCTATACCAATGAGACGCCTTTCCTGTTGCTCAAGTAAATGTGATCCCTGATAAATCCCTATTTTGTTGGGGGCTGATTGATCTCAATGTCTGTCACAGACCAAGAAGTTGCACAAACCTTCTCTGTTGCTGGTTCAGCATAACCATCTTTTTACCACTCTAGGACCATCCATCATTAGCTATCTGTCTTGTGACCTATACACCAATCAGTAACTTTGAGCTACTACTTACCTTGGTACTGGAACTTATGCTGCTATAGACAACTGTGTGGAGTCCTTTTTGTTTTTTTGTGGGGTTTTTTGAGGACTGCAGCCTCTTTAATTTCCTGGGGGCAATCTCGGGGATTTTTGAGCCATTTATGTGTTTTGTACATATTGTTATTTGATGTTATGTATGTCCTTATAGATATGTTTTTAATTAATAAAGATGTTTTGTAATTTTTCATGCACCCAAGAGCCAACTCTCTTTTCTTTGCTAGTACATTTATATCGTTGGCAGGCTGCATGAAATTTGAGATTATAAATTTATAGATAAGTCTATAGAATCATTTTTTCCCCATGGGAACCAATTTTTTCCACATCTGAGTTATTTGATATAAGTTTAGTGAATTGAGGCCAAAGACAGAAGAGTTAACTTTAGGTTTGCCTGAGGTAAAATGTTTCCTGAATACTACATGCCTTATCACCATGGTAACAACTCTAGAAGAGTTATTAAAGACAGGAGATAAGTTTAGTGAATTGAGGCCAATATCTCCACATAGCTTTGTTCATGCATTATTAGTGTACAGTTCACACACACATACTTTTTACATATGTTGAATTGTACAATGTACACACACATAAACGCACACATACACTGTACACACAAATACACTGCACACATATGCACACACTGTAGATACCGTTACACACATATACTTTATACACAAACACTCTTCAACCCATCCCTCATTTATCGTCTTACCTCCCATGCCGACTCTTACCACTCTCAGCTACTCACTTAACCCAACACATGACACCCATAATTAACTATGGCCTCTTTATCCCTCATCTATCCTACCATCTCACTTTGCCCAACACCCTTGTCCATGTGCCCTACCCATTCCACTGTCATATTAACGTCCCGCTGTGAGCTCTCCCCTGTTTGTCTGGCCGGCCCCTGCACTTCCTCCTGTGTTCTCTACCACTCCATTCATATATCTTACCTATCCACAGCCTCACTGGTTATGCACTTCTAATTCACCGACCTACCCCCCCCCTCTTCCCCCCACAACTATCATCCACAATCCTTCCCCACTTGCAAGGGCTGCTATGGCTCTTCTTATGCCCTGGGTTTGAAGTCAGTATTGTACTTCCTTTTTTTCTTCATCCTGAAGTCAAAAAACAGGCTTGGCTTAAAGAGACACTGAAGCGAGACTAAATCTCGCTTCAGGTCTTATATATAGCAGGGGCACGTGTGCCCCTGCTAAAACGTTGCTATCCCGCGGCTTAACGGGGGTCCCTTCACCCCCAACCCACCCCCCGCAAAAGTTGGTCGTAAAATGGTCGTAGGGAAAACTCTTCCTGGAGGCAGGGCTAACGGCTGCAGCCCTGCCTCCCAGCGCGTCTATCAGACGCGCATCGCCGCCTCTCCCCCGCCCCTCTCAGTGAAGGAAGACTGAGAGGGGCGGGGGAGAGGCGGAGATACGCGTCTGACAGACGCGCATGGGGCAGGGCTGCGGCGGTTAGCCCTGCCCCAACCAGGAAGCGCTCCCCCGCTGCACGGAGGGGGTTTGGGGGGACAGGGACCCCTGTTAAGCCGTGCTATAGCGGCGTTTTAGCAGGGGCACGCATGCCCCTGCTAGCTATGAGGTCTGAAGCGAGATCTATTCTCGCTTCAGACTCTCTTTAAAGGACAAGTGAGTTGACATGTGACATGATGAGATAGACAAGGGTATGTACAGTGCCTAGCACACAAATAACTAGGCTGTGTTCCTTTTTTTGTTTCTCTGCCTGAAAGAGATAAAAATCAGGTATGCAAGTGACAGTTTCTGTCCGGGTCAGGACCGGGTCGGACTGGGTCAGACTATAGCATAGGCCTCACTGATAAGTAATTGCAGCCATAAAATACTTTCCTGTCAGTAAATGGCTTCTGAGAGATAAAAAGGGACAATAATTTGTAGATTTGAGCTCTAGCATACTTCAATTAAGGTGTCCCTGAGCAGAAACAATGAAACAGTAAAAACTTAAAAACTAGATTTAAATATAAAATAAAACTGTGGAATATATAAAAAAAGTCATTTTTAGAAGAAGGAGGATGGATACAATTGTTTTTCTCATCAGTTTATTTTTACTTCGGATGTCATTTGAGATAAAAGCCAAACTTATTATTATCTTTCTTCATACCTATCTTTTGAACTTTTACCAGATGATTTTTCTTTCCTGTTTAAAAGTCCTGCATTCAGGTTCTAGCAGCTTCTGTAGTTTACTGCACCTAACTGTTACATTTGCAGTCTGGACCACAGTCCTGTATTAACTCAGTTTGACATTCAGATGTTTTCTTTCTGCACAACAGATGATCTTGTTACCGCCAAGAACTGCAAAATTATCCATAGCAAGATGTCAGGCATCACACCGAAAACAGCTCCAGGTGTTGCTCCAATCATATATCAAAGAAATGCTCTGGAAGTTTAACAAAAAAAAAGTCCAAATATGATTTTGTTTTATAACTTATAAGAAGGTAAGAACGTTCTGCCCTGATAGTTGGAAAATTGAGCAATATTACAGACTGTTGTTCTGCCTTGACTAACGTCTTGGGTACATATAATGGTTCAGAAACCACACCCCAGTCCCACCCACCTAATGCTAACTGATGTTTAATTAACACTTAAAAAGCATTTAAAGCTATGACAGTACATACAGTATAGGAGATGTAGGGCAGCTTATCGGTATCTGAAAGCTGGGCTTCTATGTTTTCTTCAGCACACCTAACATGGTTAGGTTACAACAGGATTTCCTTCTCGCTCATTTGTATTTCTACTGTCTGGGAAGTCTGATCATCAGCCTGATCAGTGAGCAGAAGTCTGTGCTCTCAGTAAGAGATGAAAGCGATGAGTTACCTTGCCAACGTGTGCAAATTACGTGAGCAGGAACCATAGAGGTGAGCTGACTGTACCTGCCTACATTAGTCTACAAAATAAAACAAAAGTTTGCCTTCTTAAAACAGAAGGTATTTGTGATAATTCAGGTTGGAGTGAGCATATGATGTCTCTCACGATGCATCACTGCTGAATATGCAAATCATCCTTTATTAGCTTTCCCTGTATAGGTAAGTACACACGGACCAACCTGCAGCCTGATTATCATATGACTTTAGTCTGTTGGACGATAATCACGTACAATTGCCCGATCTAACTGTTGGGTCTATGTTGGTCTGATATCATGCAGTTGGTGCGTGCGTACAAGGTGTTTGAAAAACTTGTACTTGTTTTGAATGTGTAGTCAGTCATTCCTCTTGCTTGCGTAGTATGTTAATTGAGTTGGTTGTTTAGCCGTCTAGGCGTGTGGTCATACAGGTTGTGTGATTTGTCAGGTTGTGTGGTTTGACTGGCAGTCCTGTTGATCCTCTGCCTAGCAATAGGTTCTAAACAAGCATGCAGCAGATCAAGGGTTTCTGACATTATTATCAGATCTGACAAGATTAGCTGCATGCTTGTTTCTGGTGTTATTCAAATGCTTCTGCAGTCAAATAGATCAGCAGGACTGGCAGGCAACCGGTATTGTTTTGAAGGAAATAAATATGGCAGCCTCCATATATCTCTCACTTCAGTTGTCCTTTAAAGGGAAGGTTCAGGGAGGGTGGTTAAAAAATAAAAATCAATTTCCACTTACCTGGGGCTTCCTCCAGCCCGTGGCAGGCAGGAAGTGCCCTCGCCGCCGCTCCGCAGGCTCCCAGTGGCCGACCCGACCTGGCCAGGCCGGCTGCCAGGTCGGGCTCTTCTGCGCTCCAAGGCCCGGCACTTCTGCATCCCACGCCGCGCGCTGACGTCATCGGACGTCCTCCGGGCTGTACTGCGCAGGCGCAGTAGTTCTGCGCCTGCGCAGTACAGCCCGGCGGACGTCCGATGACGTCAGCGCGCCGGCGTGGGACGCAGAAGTGCCGGGCCTTGTAACGCAGAAGAGCCCGACCTGGCAGCCGGCCTGGCCAGGTCGGGTCGGCCACCAGAGACCACCGGGAGCCTGCGGAGCGGTGGCGAGGGCACCTCCTGCCTGCCACGGGCTGGAGGAAGCCCCAGGTAAGTGGAAATTGATTTTTATTTTTTAGCCACCCTCCCTGAACCTTCCCTTTAAGCTAAACGCACCTCTAGAACCTCGTGAATGCAATGATGTAGCTTGTTACTTAGCTTGTTAATTGTACAAAGCCACAATAATTAAACATGTATACAGACTGTTTCGGATTGATTGATCCTCATCAGTGCATGGCATAGATTAATGTGGCTCTATGGAGTAGAACTTGAAACACCCAGAGTTATAAAATAAACAATATTGTTAGTAGAAACATTTTATTGACCGTATTATAGTTAATGAAGAAGAGATGTCAGTTTCAAAATGTTAGTTCCACTTTTTTTTATGGACTGACTTAAATCAGATTGAATCAGACCTGGAATTTTTGCTGTATATGACCATATATACCGGTATTATCACCAGGGTTATATTAAAACCATTTATGTCAGACCTCCTGCTGCACAGCTGCTTTCTCTGATGATTCACCTTCATGCTCTCCACTCACATATGGCTGCAGGTTCTTCAGCCCTTCAAAGCAAGGGAAGAAAAAAAAAGACAAAAATTCTGTTTTCTTGACTTTCAAAGGCTTCCTATGGTAAATATTGCCTCTACTCAAGGCGAAAAGAAGAATTGTTTTTCTCTTCTTTTTAACACCACTTTCACCGGAGTCTTGACCTCTCCAAATCCCACACAAATAAATTTGTGAAACAGTTTAATCTAAACCAGGACTAAAACCAGGTAAAGAAAACATTTCAGCATTCAGCACTGTAACACTGTTGTCGTCATATTGAAAATAGCTCTTTTGCCCTATTCTTCACCTTTGAAGGCCAAGACTGGGAATTTTTAATACTAGTTGTTGACAGTGTGGGAAGTGTTTGGAACACTTTGGGTGGATTTAAAGTATACCTGACCCTAGGTAGAGTGACCAGATTTTTGTGGGTCCAACCTGGGACGGGGAGGGGGGGCGGCGCGGCGAAAAGTGGGGAGGACTGAGGAGCGCGCAGCGACGAAGACTGGAGGGGCTGCACCGCTGCGAAAAATGGGCGTGGCCATGACATTATATGGGCGGAGCTAACGTAATGATGTAACAGCGAGGCATAAGAAAGCAGTGTTTACGCCATGATGTGGACAAACAAGACTTTGCATCATGGGTGTGCAGAAACTGTGTGATGCTAATAGTATATCGTAACCACAAAGCAGCAAACATAGCCATCTATGACCATTAACCTACCCAGCGTTCAATTTCCCCAGGATTTCTGTGCAAACAGTGATAAAATTTATTTTTAAAACTTTTTTTTCCCTGTAACTTGCCAAAATGTGTCAAGCAAGGGTCTAGTATACAGTGCAGGAGAGTATTGACGTGTATGCACGTTTATACTGTTCACAGCATGTTTTTTTGAACGGACATTTCTGTCCATACCGCTAGGGAGGTTAAATATTAAATGCAGTAACAGTTACCCCGGACACCAGAAAATAAACGCAATGGGCAACATGTCAGTACAAAATAAATGCAATGCGGGCAACATGTCAGTATAAAATAAATGCAATGCGGGCAACATGTCAGTACAAAATAAACGCAATGCGGGCAAACATATCAGTACAAAATAAACGCAATGCGGGCAAACATGTCAGTACAAAATAAACGCAATGCGGGCAACATGTCAGTACAAAATAAACGCAATGCGGGAAAACATTTCACCAGAAAATTAACGCAATGCGGGCAAACATTTCACCAGAAAATTAACGCAATGCGGGCAAACATTTCACCAGAAAATAAACGCAATGCGTGCAAACATTTTACCAGAAAATAAACACAATGCGGGCAAACATGTCAGTACAAAATAAACGCAATGCGGGCAAACATGTCAGCACAAACAAACGCAATGCGGCCAACATGTCAGTACAAAATAAACACAATGCGGGCAACATGTCAGTACAAAATAAACGCAATGCAGGCAAACATTTCACCAGAAAATGAACGCAATGCGGGCAAACATTTCACCAGAAAAGAAACGCAATGTGGGCAAACATTTCACCTGGAAAAGAAACGCAATGCGGGCAAACATTTCACCAGAAAAGAAACGCAATGCGGGCAAACATTTCACCTGGGAAAAAAAACGCAATGAGGGCAAACATTTCACCTGGAAAAGAAACGCAATGCGGGCAAACATTTCACCAGAAAAGAAACGCAATGCGGGCAAACATTTCACCTGGGAAAAAAAACGCAATGAGGGCAAACATTTCACCTGAAAAAGAAACGCAATGCGGGCAAACATTTCACCTGGAAAAAAAAAACACAATGCGGGCAAACATTTCACCTGGAAAAGAAAGCATTTACTCACCTGGCAGAAGCCTCCGGCCTCTGGCGCGCTGCTCCCGGGACCATCTTGCTGCTGATCTTCTCTCCCGCGCTGACAGGGCTACGGCAAGATGGCCCCCGAAGCCCTGTACTGGAGACACAAATAGTCTCCAGTACAGGGCTCCGGCAGCCATCTTGCCGTAGCCCTGCTCGCCTGCCGGTGTCGGAACACCGGAAGACAGTTAGGCCGGAGCGGGGCTGCGGGCAATGAACTGGCACGGCGTCTATAGACGCCACTGCCAGTTCATGAGTATAGAGTGCCCAGAGTCCCGAGGCCGGGATGCCCCGCTGCTGAAAGCGGGACGTTTCCCGGGACCTCATGCTGCCTGGGACAGCGGACCCCGAATCCGGGACGTGTCCCGGTCAATCCGGGACGTCTGGTCACTCTACTCTAGGCAAAGCTAACTAAGGTAAGCACAGAGGTATGTCTATGCTGCATGGTCCGTTCCCCTCCACATTTTCCATGGTCTGATATTCAGACAAGAACAGGGCAAGCGTTTCATAGAGGAAAAGGGGCAATTGTCCAGGGCCTCCCGACCTCTGCAGGGGCCCCCGTGCTGCTGGATCCATCCAAGTTGTCTTCACCCACTGCTCCCCAGGGCTCCCTCATGTTTAGCAGCATTGATCTCTCACCTGTCCCAGAGAGTGTCGGCTGCACTGTCTGTGCACTCTTAACCATGCTGACTGCCTCTTCTCTATCCAGAGCATGTTTACACATAACACGCACTGAAGAAGGAAGAGGCAGATAGCATGGCTGGTGCAGCCGCCAACCTCTGGGATAGGTGAGGGATTAATGCTGCTACACATGAGAAGACCCTGGGAGCAGTGGGGTAATGACCATAGGGAGGGAGGGTTAGCAGCCCCCTCCCCCCCCCCGCTTAACATTGCCCCTTAAACCGGCCCTGGACAAGTAGAGGCAGGCTTGCCTGCAATGTTCCCTTCTATCACCCTCCCATTCTCTCTTCTTCCTCGCCCCATTCTTACATGTAAAGGAGGCCTTGCTCTAGCTGAACAGCACAGCAATAGATCATTTTAAAGAACTTTTTGCCATGTTTTCAGAGGGCAATATAAAAACTTGGCGGATGAGCTTTTTGTCCCATATCACATACTGTATACTCACAACTGCTGCTAAAGATTATGATTGCTGTGAAGAAGCAGCCTGTCACGTCACCACAGCCGAAGTCCTGGAGCCTCAGTTCCTCCCTGCAACAGCCGATCCTCTCTCCAGAAGCCTACCACGGTCCTCCGCTGCCCATCCACGATCCTCCACGACCCTCTGCAATCTCCACCCGCATACTTTCAGGGAGTTCATTACCCCTAACTGATCCCGCCATATTTCTGGAAAAGAAGAGAACAAACCACATTACAGAAAGCATTTAAAACTTAAGTTCTCATTCATTCCTCCAGACAGTGTGTTGAGCCTGGAGCCTTGAAAGTATGCGGGTAGAGCTATAACTGTAAGTACATTTATGTAGAGATTTTATTGCAAGCAAATGTATGCAGAGTGAATACAGTGATAAGTGATTATATAATTGCAGCTATAATTGCAAGTAAATGTATGTAGAGTGAATATTGTGATAAGTGAGTATATCAAGATTGATTTATTGGATTGCATATGTTTACATTTTCTCAGATGTCGATTTGTGGGGTAGAGACTAAATGTGTAATTCAGTCCCTGAGGTAACTATTTATTTATTTTTTTTATTGCACCTTTTTTTTTTATCATACAAAAAAAATGTGGGTACCTTGGGGATGAGTGTGGGAGGGAATGAGTTAATTTTAAATGTAAAAAAAAAGTCTTTAATGAAAAAAAAATGCTTGTAAATGTAATTTTAATATTTGACCACAAGATGTCCTCAGTAAAAAAAAATGTAGGCGTCCTGTAAGCGTACAATGCACTCTTACAGGAAGTGAAGGGTGGATGGGAAACTTTTTTTTTTCCAGAATGATCATTGCTACGGGGACTTAAAACAATGAATGAACTGTTGTAATGATCGGCTGAGCTGGCTGCACAGGCAGACAGCTGTTTGACCATTCCTTGACTCTGTGGGGTGCAGGTCTCTGGATAAGAGACCTGTCTCTGCTTTGCAAACTTCAGACCTGCTCTGCTGAGGAATTTGCATATACTGATTATGCAAATTGCCTTGTCGCCTCCCTTGAAGGCTTGCAGCATAAATACCATGTGATCCCACAATCCTTTGCTGGTCATCATGGTTTGTTACTGTTGAAACACTCCTGGAGTGTCAGCCTTGCTATTGTTTGCTAAAGATTATCTTAGAGTATTCCTGGGGACTGCATTAGGCATCCCTCTAGTACAGTCAGGTTGTATTATTTGTATTGCCTGTTCTGTCTTCTGTTTGTCCTTGCAATTGCACTGTCGCCAGCGGTTGGCGATGGTGAATCGTTTGCTCCAGAACCTGGATCACACTTGCTCTGGTGGAAAGAGCAGTGGATCCTGCTAAGCTCTGTTTCTGTACTTGGATCACACTTGCTCTGGCGGAAAGAGCAGTGGAGCCTACTAAGCTCTGTTTCTGTACTTGGATCACACTTGCTCTGGCGGAAAGAGCAGTGGATCCTGCTAAGCTCTGTTTCTGTACTTGGATCACACTTGCTCTGGCGGAAAGAGCAGTGGATCCTGCTAAGCTCTGTTTCTGTACTTGGATCAGACTTGATCTGGCGGAAAGAGCAGTGGATCCTGCTAGCCTGTTTCTGTACTTGGATCACACTTGCTCTGGTGGAAAAGAGCAGTGGATCCTGCTAACTCTGTTTCCCTACTTGGTTCACACTCGCCCTGGCGGAAAGAGCAGTGGATCCTTCCTGTCCTATCCCTGAACCTAGATCGCACTCGCTCTGGCGGAAGAGCAGTGGATCTTATCTGACCTATTCCTGTTTCTGTTCGTTTGTCTGTCTGGATCGCACTCGCTCTAGCGGTAGCAGCGGTGGTTCCTTTGGAACTCTGTCTGGGAGAGTAGGCCAGAGCTGCGGTTGCTGCTGGCTGCTCCTTCTCTCTGTCTTGTCTGATGCGAACGCTTGCTGTAGGCTCGGTGGGGTAACCGTTAAGCAAGTGTGCGCGTTCTCTGTTTCGTGTTTGTGTGGCGTTGGTTAGTTAGGGTGGCGTGCTTGTCTCTGTTGCGCTTATTAGGTGGAGACCGCACCGTAAACGCGTTCGCTGTTGCGAATGAGTGCGGTGTTCGCGTTTAGCTAGCGTTTGTTATTTTACTTATCTTCTCATTGTTGTTTGCTGTGCCTTTGCTACTCTCGTGCTCTGTCTTGCTCGGTCTTGTGTCACTTCTGGCAATCGCCTCTCTCACGATTGCGTTCCTACTTTGTTTCTGCTGTTGTGTGTTCACCGTCGCGGGTTGGCGACTGGATTGGTGCACACACATACATTCTGTCCCTGTGCTCGTTCTCATTGGCAATCGCATCTCTTGCGATTGCGTTCTCACTTAGTTTCCACTGTTGTGTGTTCACCGTCGCAGGTTGGCGACGAGATTGGTGGACATACATACATTCCTTCTCTGTGCTTATTCAGTCTTAATTCCAAACTGACAAAAGACAAGCAAAAGAAACACCCGGCCACCGGGAGCCCGATCTGGTGTGATACCTTCTTAATTAAGACTAAGTAAAAGTATCTAAAACAATTATACTCACAAAGGTGGGTTGCTCCAAAGAGGCAACCACTCATATGCGCAGGTGGAGAAGTACCGTCCCCACTCGGCCTTTTTCGTAGATTCTTTCGGTCGCAACTCCAAAATGAAACAATATTTGCGACTCTCAAAAAGAGAGAACGACAAATTCCTACTGGGTAGGATATATTAAATGGATTTGGATGGTTGGAGGCGCCCAAATGTGAAAATAAAATAATAAATACTTCTTCACAATGAATGAAGAATATGGAGAAAAGATTATTAGTTGTTTCTGACTAATAAATTTAGCTTGGTCAGATTAGGTAAAAAATATAATTTCATCTATTGATTGCGAACAGCACTGTGACAACGCGTTTCTCGGCGTAAGCCGCTTCCTCAGGTCAAATAAGTGCCTTATGAAATAAAACATAAAATGGCGCTCAGAACATGTACAGCTGTAAAACAATACATAAAAGTCTATAGGACAACAACATAAAATTCATAAAAAACATGTCGATATATAAAAAACATGTCGATATATAAAATATCGACATATCGACATGTTTTTTATGAATTTTATGTTGTTGTCCTATAGACTTTTATGTATTGTTTTACAGCTGTACATGTTCTGAGCGCCATTTTATGTTTTATTTCATAAGGCACTTATTTGACCTGAGGAAGCGGCTTACGCCGAGAAACGCGTTGTCACAGTGCTGTTCGCAATCAATAAATGAAATTATATTTTTTACCTAATCTGACCAAGCTAAATTTATTAGTCAGAAACAACTAATAATCTTTTCTCCATATTCTTCATTCATTGTGAAGAAGTATTTATTATTTTATTTTCACATTTGGGCGCCTCCAACCATCCAAATCCATTTTATTCAGTCTTGTGTCGCTGTTAGCAATCGCCATCTCTTGCGATTGCTTTCCCACCTGATCATCGCGGTTGTGTGTTCATCGTCGCTGGATGGCGACTAAATTGGTGGACACACATACACCCTGTCGCTGTGCTCTCTCTCTTTAAGGGCTATCTTGCCCTGCATTGCTTCCCCTCGTACAATTCCTATCTGGCATCCGTGGCTGTGCAGAGGATCTGTTCCTCTGCACTCCACAGCTCCATCTGCTGGCAGGAATTCCCCTCTACAGGTGCATTGCACCTTTTGCTGGGTTCTCTCAGATTATACGCTTGTGGAGGATTTCCGCAGTGTCAGCGTGCATCCTGTGCGCTGACCACAGAAAGAATTCCACAATCGTTACAGTATGACCAGCCAAACCGAAATTCCCAGTGTAGAGGGAATTTCCGATTTGTACGTTTTTGTCGAATTTGGTTCTTATATCTTTAATAGAGATGGGCCGAACGGTTCGCCGGCGAACGGTTCCCGGCGAACTTCGGTGGTTCGCGTTCGCCTCCCGCAGGCGAACGTTTCCGGAAGTTCGGTTCGCCCCACAATGCACTATGAGGGTCAACTTTGACCCTCTACATCACAGTCAGCAGGCCCAGTGTAGCCAATTAGGCTACACTAGCCCCTGGAGCCCCACCCCCCTTATATAAGGCAGGCAGCGGCGGCCATTACGGCCACTCGTGTGCCTGCATTAGAGAGAGTAGGGCGAGCTGCTGTCTGTCTCTCATAGGGAAAGATTAGTTAGGCTTAGCTTTTCCTGGCTGCATACCTGTTCAGTGATCCTGCCACTGCATACCTGTTCTGTGAACCCACCCACCACTGCATACCTGTTCAGTGATCCTGCCACTGCATTCCTGTTCTGTGAACCCACCCACCACTGCATACCTGTTCAGTGATCCTGCCACTGCATACCTGTTCTGTGAACCCACCACTGCATACCTGTTCTGTGATCCTGCCACTGCATACCTGTTCTGTGAACCCACCCACCACTGCATACCTGTTCAGTGATCCTGCCACTGCATACCTGTTCTGTGAACCCACCACTGCATACCTGTTCTGTGAACCCACCACTGCATACCTGTTCTGTTCAGTGGACCCGCCACTGCATACCTGTTCTGTTCAGTGGACCCGCCACTGTATACCTGTTTAGTGAACCCGCCACTGCATACCTGTTCTGTGATCCTGCCACTGCATACCTGTTCTGTGAACCCACCCACCACTGCATACCTGTTCAGTGATCCTGCCACTGCATACCTGTTCTGTGAACCCACCACTGCATACCTGTTCTGTGAACCCACCACTGCATACCTGTTCTGTTCAGTGGACCCGCCACTGCATACCTGTTCTGTTCAGTGGACCCGCCACTGTATACCTGTTTAGTGAACCCGCCACTGCATACCTGTTCTGTGATCCTGCCACTGCATACCTGTTCTGTGAACCCACCCACCACTGCATACCTGTTCAGTGATCCTGCCACTGCATACCTGTTCTGTGAACCCACCCACCACTGCATACCTGTTCAGTGATCCTGCCACTGCATACCTGTTCTGTGAACCCACCACTGCATACCTGTTCTGTGAACCCACCACTGCATACCTGTTCTGTGAACCCGCCACTGCATACCTGTTCTGTTCAGTGGACCCGCCACTGCATACCTGTTCTGTTCAGTGAACAGTTTGGTGTGTCAGTGTGAAGCAGTACCTTAATTACACTACCTGATTGATGTATACACATGCAAGATGTTTTAAAGCACTTTAGGCCTGTCATTTAGCATTCAATATGATTTCTGTCCTTAAAACGCTGCTTTGCGTCAAATCCAGATTTTTCCTGGGGACTTTTGGCATCTATCCCACTCCGCCATGCCCCCCTCCAGGTGTTAGACCCCTTGAAACATCTTTTCCATCACTTTTGTGGCCAGCATAATTATTTTTTTTTTTCAAAGTTCGCGTCCCCATTGAAGTCTATTGCGGTTCGCGAACTTTAACGCGAACCGAACCTTCCGCGGAAGTTCGCGAACCCGGTTCGCGAACCTAAAATCGGAGGTTCGGCCCAACTCTAATCTTTAAGAGCTTCAAGAGACTAGACTCTGAAACCAAGGAAGACTTCCTTGCTGAATGTGTGAGATTTTTGCTGAATCCTACCTTTCAAATTACTGACCCGTCCACGTCAGCTCTCCAATTCGCTTATACGCTATTGCAAGGACATCTGTTTGTGTGGGCTTATGAGGTATTGAAAAGCAATTCCTGGGAGGATAATCTTTATCAGTTTCTTACATTGATTTTTTTCCCACTGGTTTGAGCTGCCTTGCTTACCACCCATGCTTGATGAGTATGTATCTGCTAATCAGTCAGCTGTTCTATCCCTTTCATGCAAAACCATGCAGTGTGATAATAAATGCAATAACAGCTCCCTGGTATCTAGACAGCAGCCACTTGTAGCAGCTAAAACAAAACAAAGACAATCTAGGAAAACTTCCCAGTGGAAAAATCCGTTGCCTATAGCAACTACAAATAAATAAATTATTCCTGTAAAGTCTGAAATGTGCAAAACACTTGAAGGTGGCAAACTCAGAGAGACCTCTCAGTATCAGGTTTTGTTGCCCCAGGCTAAAGCATATGTGGAGCCTATGATAGGCCGAATTATTTGGTATATTAAAGGTGTAAGAAAGTCTATGCATGTTTTTTGATCCCAACCCGTATGAATGTTTCTTTGATACAGGGTTGTTTGAGCCTCCATTCGCTCCGTGGGAGGTCGGGGCATTGGTTGAGGAGTTTGAGTTTGATTGGAAAGCGTTTTGCGACTTCTACATCGCAGAAAGCGAAGAGACTCTTAACGCTTGTAAAAATTCTGTGTACGCCTTGATTGATTCTGGTGAGTGTGACGAGTGTTTGGTGGATCCGGTGATGTGTGTGTGGCAGACGATTTTGGATGAATTGCACACACACCAATAAATTGATTTCAATAAAGAGACATCGCTATCGTATGGTTGTTCCGGCCTTTCTGGGGTAAAGCATGTGAGTCTAGACACTGTGCGATCTGAAATGAATGGGTGTACCACTGTGGTTGATTCCTGTGTGAATCCTGAAAGATTCTCTCCTGTTTGTGTGGAGTTTGAATCTATGCGATCTAATGCCTGTTTCCCAGATGTTCCTGCAGATTGTGATCAACACGAATGTGTCCGTTTTGTCAAGGATATGTGGGATCCCTTGTCAATTAAAAACAGATCTTTTCCTCTCAGTAATTCTTTCAGACCTTCCATCTATGATCCTGCTTTGGGGAAAGTTCCTAAACTATGCAGCATCAAAAGTAATATTAATATGTCTAATAAAGTTTCTCCTGTTGTTGTCGCAACTTCTTCTGCAGATGAATCTTTGTCTCACCCTGTTCACACCTGTAAAGGCCCGTTGCCTAATGACAGTTGCTCCAGTGTTTCTGTCCTGAATGCCTTGCAGTCTGACCCACAGATTGCGGAGGTTTGCGCTATGGAAGCGTCAGTTTCACAACCTAAAGCGATCTTGGATTCGCAAATTTTGCGTTCTGACTCCTTGGATTCGACATTGTTAGCCGAATCTAAGAGTGAGACAGCGCTTTGGTTTTGCGAATTTGATATTGGGGAATTTTTGCCTTGTCCAGAGAGGATCTCTGTGAGCCTGCCCTGTACCATGAATAAAGACATGATGTCCATTCACACTGACATTTGTGAGCCCCTTTCTTGCTCAGCAGATAGTACTGACACTCCACCCTGTACTCTGGATGAGTCAATATTGCCTTGCATAAAATCTCCTGCAGTGACCCTGGAGGCTCGTCTAGGTATTGCTACCATTCTCACCTGTTTTTCTGCCATTTTGGAATTGCAGTCTAGTTTGACTGTTATGCAGAATTCTGTGTGCAGTGAGATTAGAGTTAGGGAGTCCGTATGTGTTCCAGTAAATATTCCTGTGCATCCTTGAAGATAAAATTCAGTCTCAGCGGATTGTAGAACCATCCCTGGGACATTTGCTCTGTCCGCAAAATGTATTTGCTGTTGTGCCCTGTAACATGGATAGTTCAGAATCCTTGATTTCTTTGTCAGAAAACTTGGGAAATAACGCTCCTGAGCTTTTGTTTGATGTTCTGGAGGTCTCCGAGTTGCTCCCAAAGGGTGCAGAACTTTTAGCAGGTGCCTCCTGTCTCGCAGGGCCATCTGAAGTATTGCTCACTTCAGTAGGCATCGCTGCTATATTGACTACTTTTTCAGATCTTGGGGAGCTTCAGTCATGCGTAGTCAATGATGAGTGTTGGTTGGATACCAGTACAGTCACGGAAATTTCTAAGTCAGGGTCCAAGTCTTCTAATGAAAGTCCAGTGCTTGTGACCACTACTCGTGATGATTCTCTGCCCGGTTTTGGTTTTAATCTTGTCGGGATTGTCTCTGAGGTTGGCAGTTCCTCGACATGTCCTGAGGTTTCTCTTGTGCTAGTGTACCCCGATGTGCTTTGTGACCCAGAAAGCCCAAGTGTGTCTCTGTTGCCAGCATGCTCAAATGCTTCCTCGGTGGAGACATGTTCTGATATTGCCTGCTTGCCCGCATGCCCAGAAGTGGTCCCTGAAAGCCCTGATCTCGACGCTTGTCCTGTGTAACGAAAAATCCGCAACGCCGGATGGATTGCGGAAATATGGTCGCATCCAGTCCGGCAAGCGGATCTTCCAACGCGGGATGCGCAAACCCGTCCGAGCACTCTGCTCCAAACTCACCAGCATGCTGCTCACCAGGGCTCTGCCATCTTGCAAATAGGGGGTGCGCGCGCACGCTAGACACGCCTTTATACGCCTGCTCTGATTGGTTGCTGGGCTGCCTGGGGTGGAGACTTCTCTCCCAGGCAGTATATAAGGAAGTGCTTTTCAGTCACACTTCGTCTGTGTTTGCGATACCCTGTGGCAGCACTCAGACCTAGTCAGCCTTGTCTCTGGTATTGTGTTATATATTGGTTTATCGCCAATATATACACATATTATACTGTTTGATTTATCGTGTATGATTCTGTGCCTGTCTTGACTACTCTTCTGCTTCCTGATTCTGTACTTCGCCAGTCCGTACCGTTATCGACTAATGGCCTGGTTTCCGACTATTCTCTTGTCTGAAGGATTGAAGGATTGGCCACAACCATCTGGGCTTAAAGCACTGCAGAGGTTCTTGGGATTCGCAAACTATTATAGGAAGTTTATCAGGGGTTTCTCAGTGATGACTCCACTTACTAATTTGACAAAAAAAGGGGCTGATGCCACTCATTGGTCAGAGGAAGCCTGTACGGCATTTTCCTCTCTGAAAGAAGCATTCTGTTCAGCTCCTATATTACGTCATGTCGATGTTGCTTATCCATTTATAGTAGAGGTGGATGCCTCGGAGGTTGGAGTGGGAGCAGTATTGTCTCAACGTTCAGGACTTTAAGGCAAGCTTCATCCCTGTGCTTTTTTTCCCGAAAGTGCTCCCCTGCCCAGAGAAACTATGACGTTGGAAACAGGGAATTATTGGCTATCAGGCTTGCTTTCGAGGAGTGGCGCCACTGGTTGGAGGGGGCAGAGCATTGAATACAATACAATGAAAAAGCCAAGAGACTCACCCCTAGATAGGCTAGATGGGCCTTCTTTTTCTCCCGTTTTAATTTCATAATTACATTTACACTAGGGAGTAAGAACGTCAAAGCAGACGCCCTTTCTCGTTGCTTTGAACCTGAAACTGCTCCACCCCCTTCTCCAGAAAGTATTTTGTCAAAAGAGATCATCCTGGCAGCCACTGAAATAGTTGAAGATCTTGCTAGCCTTCTAAGTCCTTTCCAATTAGAAGCCCCAGAAGGGAAACCAGAAGGGGTTCTATACGTTCCTTGTGTCTTGCGCCCCAAAGTATTACAGTTGTTTCATGGACACAAGAATGCTGGACATCCTGGCATCACCAGAACCCAAGACTTGTTGGGTAGGTCTGTCTGGTGGCCATCATTACAAACAGATTGCAGAGAATTTGTCAAAACCTGTATCGTCTGTGCCAGGAGCAAACCCTCCCGACTAGCTCCAGTCTGAACTTTACAGTCTCTGCCCTCCCCTCAGGAGCTATGGACGCACATTTCCATGGACTTTGTGGGAGAACTGCCAGTTTCCAATGGAAAGACGGTCATTTGGGTAGTCACTGACAGATTCAGTAAGATGGCTCACTTTGTGTCCTTGAGTGGTTTCCCTTCTGCTCAAAAATTAGCAGATCTTTTTATTCAAAATATCTTTAAGTTACACGGCATTTCGGAAAATGTCGTCTCGGACAGAGGGGTTCAGTTTGTCTTGAGATTCTGGTGGGCCTTCTGTAAGGGGATGGGTATGTCGTTGTCTTTTTCATCAGGTTACCATCCGCAGACCAACGGTCAGACGGAGAGGATTAATCAGTCCTTGGAACAGTTCTTAAGATGTTATGTGGCGGACGCTCAACACCAGTGGGCGGAGTTTCTGCCATTCGCTGAGTTCGCACATAACAATCTTAGGAATGAGTCCTCTGGTTATGTGCCTTTTCAGATAGCCAATGGGAAGTCTCCCAAATGTTCTCCTTCACCAGTGACGGCCTCTCCATTCCCTGTTCTGGAGAAGTGGCAGGAATCCTTCAAGAAGATCTGGGCTAATGTCGGAGAAAATTTGAAAAAGGCTTTTGGCATACAGAAGAGGCAGGCAGATAAGAGACGATCTGCGGAGTGGGAGTTTAAACCAGGGGACAAAGTTTGGGTATCAACTCGTCATATAGCTCTGAGACAGCCGTCCACGAAACTGGGGCCCAGGTATATTGGTCCATATCCAATTTCCGAAAGGGTTAATCGTGTTACTTACAGAGTCAGTTTACCGCATTCTCTAAAGGTGGGGAAAGCCTTTCATGTGTCGCTCTTGAAGCCGGCTGTTCAGGTGGATTCCCTCCTGCCTCACCCTGTCATGGTTTATGGTGAGCCTGAATGGGAGGTTGAGGAGATCTTGGACTCAGTTCAGTATTTGGTGCATTGGAGAGGGTATGGTCTCTAGAGGAAAGATCCTGGGTCAAAGCTGGTGATTTACATGCTGATAATCTTAGGAGATATAGGAGACATAAGCTCCATCCTGACAGGCCAGGTGGGACGTGTCCGGAGTCCACGCCTAGAGGGAGGGGTACTGTAACGAAAAATCCGCAACGTCGGATGGATGGCGGAAATACGGTCGCATCCAGTCCGGCAAGCGGATCTTCCAACGCAGGATGCGGAAATTCGTCCGCATCCGCTGCGCAAACCCGTCCGAGCACTCTGCTCCAAACTCACCAGCATGCTGCTCTCCAGGGCTCTGCCATCTTGCAAATAGGGGGTGCGCGCGCACGCTAGACAAGCCTTTATACTCTTCGAAAGCGAGTCAGCTGACCTGGAGGTCAGCTGACATTTTAGCCTGCTCTGATTGGTTGCTGCCTGGGGTGGAGACTTCTCTCCCAGGCAGTATATAAGGAAGTGCTTTTCAGTCACACTTCGTCTGTGTTTGCGATACCCTGTGGCAGCACTCAGACCTAGTCAGCCTTGTCTCTGGTATTGTGTTATATATTGGTTTATCGCCAATATATACACATATTATACTGTTTGATTTATCGTGTATGATTCTGTGCCTGTCTTGACTACTCTTCTGCTTCCTGATTCTGTACTTCGCCAGCCCGTACCGTTATCGACTATTGGCTTGGTTTCCGACTATTCTCTTGTCTCACGTTTCTGTACTGCTGCTGCCTGATCTGTTGCCGAACCTCATTTTGTCTGACCTTTCTCCCTTCAGTGGAACGTCTCCCACTGTAGGGTTCTATCAGAGGCTTGCCTCTTTGAGACGACCACCATTAGCAAACCCTTGCTGCTAGAGGCCGAGACTCCTCCACTCCGTCCTTTGGAGGATCTCACACATGGGGTTCCCATTCAGAGGTAACCACACCTCTGAGGAATTACGGTGTGGTGGATATTTCCACAGACTTGAATTTACGCTGTATATTATTATTATTGTCGTCTGCTGTTCCAGCTTGCTGGAGGTTGTATCTCTGTGCCCTATAGAGATACTCTATTGTACCAAGCACCCTCTTGCATACGATTGTATCGTGTCACGCTATATTTGCATTATTGGCGATTCTGCAGATCACCATATAATCAGGTATAGCATCTGTTTAATTGGTGATACTGCAGATCACCAATAATCTGAATATCTGTGCTTGCTGACACCAATCGTTACATCCTGGTAATCCTGAATACGGAAATGTCATTGGTTCCATAGGGGTTCTTGGTAGTTCTCCATGTGAGCCTGGTGATCGTTCTGCCCTCTTGGGATCTCTGCGGAGCTTCAAAGTGTTCTGGGAGAGTCTGGGAGAAATATTTACTGGTACCCTGGATGAGATCAACAGTGGCTTCTCTGTGGAAAGGTACACTTCAAATAGGTATTGTGGCAGGTTTGGTTTTTTGGACGGTCCTTGGAAGGTGGTGGGTATGGCTCGGAGGGTGTCGATAGGGTCTTCTCTGGCATTCACAGTTCTGACGGGTGTTACGCTGAGACTTGTAGTACTGATGGGCATGTTTTGGTGGCTTCTGCCTCCGACGAGGTCGATTTCGGGAGGATTGATTCTGGAAGTGGGCCTAGTCGGGCTGTCCCGACCTTCATGAGTCTTCAGTCAGAGTTTTTTGCTAAGGTCAGTTTTGAGAGACGTCTGGGAGCCGTCTCTAGAGGGGAGGGGGGGTACTGTAATGATCCACTCAGCTGGCTGCACAGGCAGACAGCTGTTTGACCATTCCTTGACTCTGTGGGGTGCAGGTCTCTGGATAAGAGACCTGTCTCTGCTTTGCAAGCTTCAGACCTGCTCTGCTGAGGAATTTGCATATACTGAATAAGAAAATTGCCTAGTCGCCTCCCTTGAAGGCTTGCAGCATAAATACCATGTGATCCCACAATCCTTTGCTGGTCATCATGGTTTGTTACTGTTGAAACACTGCTGGAGTGTCAGCCTTGCTATTGTTTGCTAAAGATTATCTTAGAGTATTCCTGGGGACTGCATTAGGCATCCCTCTAGTACAGTCAGGTTGTATTATTTGTATTGCCTGTTCTGTCTTCTGTTTGTCCTTGCGATTGCACTGTCGCCAGCGGTTGGCGATGGTGAATCGTTTGCTCCAGAACCTGGATCACACTTGCTCTGGTGGAAAGAGCAGTGGATCCTGCTAAGCTCTGTTTCTGTACTTGGATCACACTTGCTCTGGCGGAAAGAGCAGTGGATCCTACTAAGCTCTGTTTCTGTACTTGGATCACACTTGCTTGGTGTAAAGAGCAGTGGACCCTACTAAGCTCTGTTTCTGTACTTGGATCACACTTGCTCTGGCGGAAAGAGCAGTGGATCCTGCTAAGCTCTGTTTCTGTACTTGGATCAGACTTGCTCTGGCGGAAAGAGCAGTGGATCCTGCTAGCCTGTTTCTGTACTTGGATCACACTTGCTCTGGTGGAAAAGAGCAGTGGATCCTGCTAACTCTGTTTCCCTACTTGGTTCACACTCGCCCTGGTGGAAAGAGCAGTGGATCCTTCCTGTCCTATCCCTAAACCTAGATCGCACTCGCTCTAGCGGAAGAGCAGTGGATCTTATCTGACCTATTCCTGTTTCTGTTTGTTTGTCTGTCTGGATCACTCTAGCGGTAGCAGCGGTGGTTCCTTTGGAACTCTGTCTGGGAGAGTAGGCCAGAGCTGCGGTTGCTGCTGGCTGCTCCTTCTCTCTGTCTTGTCTGATGCGAACGTTTGCTGTAGGCTCGGTGGGATAACCGTTAAGCAAGCGTTCGCTTTCTCTATTTCGTGTTTGTGTGGCGTTGGTTAGTTAGGGTGGCGTGCTTGTCTCTGTTGCACTTATCGCGCGGAGACCGCGCCGTAAGCGCGTTCGCTGTTGCAAATGAGTGCGGTGTTCGCGTTTAGCTAGCGTTTGTTATTTTCCTTATCTTCTCATTGTTGTTTGCTGTGCCTTTGCTACTCTCGTGCTCTGTCTTGCTCGGTCTTGTGTCACTTCTGGCAATCGCCTCTCTCGCGATTGCGTTTCTACTTTGTTTCTGCTGTTGTGTGTTCACCATCGCGGGTTGGCGACTGGATTGGTGCACACACATACATTCTGTCCCTGTGCTCATTCTCATTGGCAATCGCATCTCTTGCGATTGTGTTCTCACTTGGTTTCCACTGTTGTGTGTTCACCGTCGCAGGTTGGCGACGAGATTGGTGGACATACATACATTCCTTCTCTGTGCTTATTCAGTCTTGTGTCGCTGTTAGCAATCGCCATCTCTTGCGATTGCTTTCCCACCTGATCTTCACGGTTGTGTGTTCATCATCGCTGGATGGCGACTAGATTGGTGGACACACATACACCCTGTCGCTGTGCTCTCTCTCTTTAAGGGCTATCTTGCCCTGCATTACTTCCCCTCGTACAATTCCTATCTGGCATCTGTGGCTGTGCAGAGGATCTGTTCCTCTGCACTCCACAGCTCCATCTGCCGGCAGGAATTCCCCTCTACAGGTGCATTGCACCTTTTGCTGGGTTCTCTCAGATTATACGCTTGTGGAGGATTTCCGCAGTGTCAGCGCGCATCCTGTGCACTGACCACGGAAAGAATTCCACAATCGTTACAACTGTGCTCCAATTCATTGATCTCCAGGCTAACGGACGGCAGCAAGAAGGAGCACCCGTGCATGTGCACGAGTGGCGGGGAGCGTGCAGAGTGGTGATCACGGCGAGGCGTATATCTATGCCCCTGAGACTTGGGTTTTAGGGGCGTAGCTATACTGCCATGGAGGCAGAAAAAGTTAAAACTGAGGTCCCTTTAGCTACCTAATACCTGGGGGCACATCTAGCTACTTATTATTGTGGGTGCTGCTGGCTACCTGCTGTAGTTACCTATGACGGGCAATTGAAATAAGGGATAAGGGAAATAAGTGCCAGCTGCGACAGCCAACAAACTTGCAGTGTAGTTTGGTGAGGGTTTGTAGGTTCATGGAGGGCAAGGTCTAAGGTGCCAGGACATTTATGCCTAGAGGCTCATGTGGGGTAAATCCAGGCCTGTAGACAACCATATGTACAGTGCCCTGAGAAGCACCCCGTAGGTGGTGCATGCCACGAAAATCTCACAACAGATCATTTGCTTATTTTCAGGAACCAGACAAAAACTCAAACCATATTTTCAGAAGCACTAAATGTTCTTTGAAAGCAGCCTGGCAAGCCTCTGTGAATTAGGCCTTGTATGATGTGTGAACAAATATTTGCTCTAAATTGCCTAGAGTTTGGGGAATGCATTGTAGTTACAAATATTTACATACCATACATTGCACTTACACAGGCTATCTCAAAAGAATTCAAGTTTGTTTTACGTTGATTTTCTAAGTTGACGTACCATGTAGAGCAGGAGTAATGGCATTCCACATAGGTGGAACATCAGACAACATATTTGTCTCTGTAAGCCTATCTGGAATCAGAGCTACTGTGGAACGAAGTCACACAACTGCCAGCATAGAGGCCTCCTGAAAGGAGAATGATAAACGTGCTTTTGCAAGTTTGTAGGTACTGGTAGGACGCCAGTGAAAGATTGTGAAACACAATAAATTATACTGCTGTTTTATACACAATGTTCACAGTCCAGTCTGTTTAAAGGCTCGTTTTCATCTGCTATATGTCATAGCAAGATAATAATTATTTCCATAAAGTAATCCCTTGCTTACGGAAATATTCCCACTCACACAAATCTGCACTATATCTCAGATTCCAAGCAATGCCTTAAGGTCCGTACACACGCCAGACTGGAGGCAACGACGAGTCCGTCGTCACCTCCCGCTGGGTGGGCGTTCCAACGACAGTCTGGCGTGTGTACGCACTGTCGGCGGACTGATACGGCTGCCGTATCAGTCCGCCGACAGTGCGTACACACGCCGGACTGTCGTTGGAACGCCCACCCAGCGGGAGGTGACGACGGACCCGTCGTTGCCTCCAGTCCGGCGTGTGTACGGACCTTTAAGCTCTGTACCCGTAAGTAATAATCATCACATGCCCTTTGCTATTTGTCAGGAAAGTATTTACATTAACATAGGTCTAAAGATTAGATTAGATTTAGATTCGATTTTAGATTAGATTTAGGCACTAAAGATTTTGTTGCAAGTCATCTTTTTTTGTAAAAGGGTCACCATAAAAGCTCCCGCAATGTTCCCTGTGTTTCTAGGTTCCACAGCCTAGAGAAAGTACAAGCTAGGCAAAATGACTGTTGATAAAGCCTTGAATACACAGAAGAGGACTGTTGCCTGCAAAATATGGGACTCCATCCCTCGGGTAACAGATTAGGACCGAGTGCTGTAAAGACTAGTAGAGTATCATTTGTTATGGAGGGGTGAGAAGAGATGATGATACCCACCCGGAGAGCATGATAGAGAGGCTGGTGGGTTAAAGAGGAGAATGATGTATTTGGGGTAGGATAAGCGTTGGTGTCACAAAATATCCAGATCTTTAACCTCCCTGGCGGTGCATTTCTGTCTGGATTTATGGGTCTAAAAGCGGTACATTTTTTTTCAAGAATTTTTAGCCTCCACAAGTCATAACTCACCAAAATATAATCAGAATAAAGGCCTGGTAGACATCCTGCACATATATAAAAGAAAGGAACACAAAATTGTTGAAATAATTACATTGACCAATAAACTGAAAAAACAGTGAAATTGTACAAGTAAGGCACCAGATTATTATGCAGTATGTACATATACTGTATATACACCTAATACGTCTCCTGTGTATGGTATATTTTAAGACGGCAACATCACAATCAGGGCAATAGAATCGGGATTTCTTGTGGATTTTTTTCCCTTTCTCATCAGTGTTGCTGCAGCATACAGAACATGTCCTGGTTGGCACATTTTTTGGGGGGAGTGGGAGGAATATACTCCATGAAGTGACGGCCAGTGTGGTGCTCGGGGTTCCCAGTGTAGGAGGCACGGTGCCCAACTCTGGCATCAGCTGAAGTCTGGTATTTGAGGCAGATGCACTCACACATCTTCCAGACGAAGTCAGCATGTGTAAAGGTGGCCATATATCTAACGATTCGGCTGTACGATCAACCACTCAAATCGATCATTTTACAGATTCAAAAAGGGAATCGTCTGTGTTCCAGTATGCCCAATCGATGAAAAGTGGCTGATATCATGTCGAATCGACCAGTTTAATCAATCGAGCAGGATGCAAGATATTAGTCGATCGTATAGGAATTGACTACTGTTCACATGTCATTTGATCAACTCTGATTCAGAGCATGGAAACACAACATCGTTCAGATCAATTAGTGAAGGTGAATCGCATAGGATATCGCCTGTAGTGTGTGGGCCACTAGTTGATCGACTTTCGATCAACCATACTGAAGTCGATTCTTTAATAAAGTCAATCGCTTTGTCGATTGAATCAGAATCGCTAGACGTATGGTTACTGTCCTGTCACTGCGCTGCTTGTGGAGGATGTAGGCATCCCACATACTTTACTCCAGGAGATGGTGAAAGATCTTTTTATAGTATTTCTTTTGCTGCTTCCTTACTGCGGGGTAAAAAGTAACCACCTGGGCGGCTCTGTCCACACCACCCATCATGCAATTGTAGCCCACCACGACTTGAGGCTTTGGAAGGTCTTTACCGCCTCTTGTCCTGGTGGTAACAGTCGAGGTGTCATGGATTGTGCTCAGGAGACAAACATCCTTTTTGTCATTAAACAAACTAGCTGTCTATGCATAGCACAGTATATAGAAATACAATAAAACACCGGACTATCTTGTTACGTAGCAAAAAAATGTATACAATTTATTACAAACATCTCTAATACACCACAGATTGTCCTAATCTATTGCACTCAACCATACAACTCCCTATTGCAAACCCCCCTGGATGACACAAGCCTATTTATCACCAGCGCTGGTTGATCAGGGCCGGGCCGAGGCAGAGGCTGGAGAGGCTCCAGCCTCAGGGCGCAGTGTAGGAGGGGGCGCACAATTCATTCAGTGGTCATTCCCAATTGTGTTTGAAACAGAAAGAAATAAGAAAAGGGGATACAAGACAGTGACTGCAAGCCAGATAACTAGAGATTAAGGTGTTGGGGAGGTTGGGGGCCTTGTGGCACCTATTAGTCTAATAGCAATCAGTGTCTGACGGCTGGGGTGGGAGGGATGGGGGGGGCGCACTTTGGTGTCTCAGCCTTGGGTGCTGAAGGACCTTGTCCCGCCTCTGTGGTTGATAATATACATTTCTATGCAGTTCCTTTTGTGAATTCTAAAAACATTTTCTTAAGCGCTTAGTTTCAAAAATGTTTGCATGCATATGTCCACTAGTCACTCCTTATGGGTTTGCTGGGATTAAGATCGCTCTTAATAGTGATAGTGTCCATAAAAACAAAACAACTTTACCACCATAATGGATTCAGCGGGTATCTCATTCCTATGGAGCCCCTTCATGTATCCTTGTGGCCATTAGCGTTGCTTAGATGTTTCTTGCCAGTCCTTATGGTTTTCTGGGGCAAGGGCAAGCAAGCGGGCATCATCACTTACTTTCTGTAAGCCCTCCAGCTCCACACTGGCTCTACAAATCTCGGTCTCCGTATTGTCTGGATTACCGCTGCTGCTACCACTTTTCCGGTGACACCAATCGCGTATTCACCGCGGCTCTAAGACGCTCCAAAATACCGCTTCTCAGGGCTTCCCCGCTGACATCCTACGGTGGCCTGTAAGGTCCAAACTTAACCAACGCGTTTCACTCGTTTACATGAGTTTTCTCAAAGCATAGACCATCTTTTTGGCTCTTGGCGCCCTCTAGTGAGCTTAAATAGGCTTAGCTCATACATGCTTTGATTCAGTACAGCGCTCTACATCAGCCAGAATTAAAAAGTCTAAGTTCAGACACAGCACAATTCCCTTGTACAGCAAACAAAGTCCACTTTAAGGTCCAAAATGAAAGATCCTCACAACAGTGGTAGGTATCACGCTAACCAGATGCGATGGCTGATTAGTTACAATCAGCATATACAACGTTTTTCAGATGGCACCTCACGATCCCTCAGCCTTCTTCCTATACATGACTCAGACAGAAAAGAGGTACATAGCGTAATACTGCATTCTATACATGAATGTGCGCCTCCACCCGTGCAACTGGTCACCCGTATGCTTGATGTGCTACAACCTCCTCCCAAGTGTGCACACCCGTTTCAGTTGCGGGCTCACCAGATATGATTGCTGACCGTATGACAGACCAGCTTTTTGCGCATATGTAGCTCAATCCTCCTCCTCTGTACAGAAAACAGAGCCTTCTCCCTTAATAAACTCAGAATAGAACTGTAACAATTGAATCTTATGATTGGGAACCTCTACATCTGCCATGTACTGAATCAAAGCATATTCTATCAGGGTGTTAATACTTACCCATTTGTACGGCGATCCACAGAGCCAGATCTACCTGTTATTTATTTATAGTGGTCTGAGAGGAGCGCATATACCACTGTATTTCTAAATTTGTTAGCTCATACATATTCATGTGCATTAGCTCTCTAGCACCATCATGCGCATTTATTGGGCATTGATCTGTAACATTATTTGTTTACAACGCCTCAATGTCCTCACACGCCACACAGTATATAGTCTTTAATTCTTTCAATACTTCATTGTTTATATTCTGTTCTTCCTGAGGTGATTTATCCACTTTCAAAACATGCTACTTTAGCATCATTGTCTATCATACTACTGTAACCATTACATCTTCAGCCTACCTATATCACCAATAGGCCATTGAATTTTATAAAAATTATGGACAAAAGTATTAATAAACTTACTGTGCCGAGGGAGAACCCGGGAGACACCCCTCCCCCCCCCCCCCCCCCCCCAAAAAAAAAGAAAGAAAGGAACGGGGCTAGTCCACTCACGAACAATCCGTTTCGGGCAGACATACGGATCCTGCACATTATTCAAAACAGGAAAGAGGGGAAGAGGCACCACTAATCCCTTCCATCTATAGGAATACTCCCAAATTGAAGTCTGCATTAATGCCATGTGTTGTCATTGTGTTACATTTATAAATCCACATGCATTCCTTCTGGAGCAATATTCTATTGAAATCCCCCCCCCCCCCCCGTCTTGGGCTGATCTTTGAACTATAGATACCTCTAAAATTCTCTCGCCGCCGGTCTCTTCCTCTCTGCCTATACGATGATACACACGCTGCTTCCTGTTAGCCGGAAGCAGCGTGTGTATCATCGTATAGGCGGCAGAGAGGAAGAGACCGGCGGCAAAAGAGCAGCGCTTGGAACGCAGGGAGGTATGTTGTATACAGCGCTCCCTGCGCATTACTCTGCAGTCTGGAGGGGGGAGCACGGAGGGCGGCTCGGGAGAGGAGAGAGAGGGAGAGGTCGGGCTGCCCTCCCCGCGGCTCCGGCTCCCCCCTCCATTATAGCGCCCCCCTCCCAACAGCGCCCCGGGCGGCGGCACGCCCCAAGAAACGGGCCTGGTAGTAGCACACGTTATGTAATCTCTAATTTTATATTCCTTGTTTCCTGAACTATCACAAAAGGAGTCACCTTCCATTACATATCTGCAATATGAACAATTCAAACATTTGAACATCCCCTTTCTTCTAATACTAGACTTTCTTGGATTTTCTAATTCAATTGACATTAACATGTCTTTCAAGTTGCTGCATCTTTTAGCCGTCACATGGGGTCTTTCCCGTACTATAGAAGGTATTTCTTTATCTAGGGCAGTACTGTCCAACTTCGCGGGCATGGAGGGCCGTTTTTTTCCAGACCACATGGTGGAGGGCCGGCAGACCCCCCCCTTTCCAAACAAGCCCCCCCCCCCCCCCACGGGGGAAAAAAATCTAGCAGCAATTTCCCCACGAAATGCAATTAGATTGGGAGCAGATTTACCCACAAAATGCATTCAGATTGGGAGCAGATTTCCAGATTTCCCCATAAAATGCAATCAAATTGGGAGCAGATTTCCCCACAAAATTCAATCAGTTTGGCTGCAGATTTACCCACAAAATGCATTCAGATTGGCTGCAGATTTACCCACAAAACGCATTCAGATTGGGAGCAGATTTACCCACAAAATGCATTCAGATTGGCTGCAGATTTACCCACAAAATGCATTCAGATTGGCTGCAGATTTACCCACAAAATCCCGTCAGATTGGCTGCAGATTTACCCACAAAATGCTGTCAGATTGGCTGCAGATTTACCCACAAAATGCAGTCAGATTGGCTGCAGATTTACCCACAAAATGCATTCAGGATTGGCTGCAGATTTACCCCCAAAATGCATTCAGGATTGGCTGCAGATTTACCCACAAAATGCCATCAGATCGGCTGCTATAATGTAAATTTACAGCCCCCCTCCGTTACCCTCCCCTCGTTCCCCCCTTGCTGCCTCACCTCAGATCGGCGGCAGGCAGGTGATAGCAACCAGCCAGACCAGCGCACGGCAGCCGCGTGGTGAATTTAAATGCAGGAAGTGACATCATCGGTCACGTCCAGCATTTAAAGTCCCCCATGCGGCTGCCATGCGCCGTTGTGGCTGGTTCCTATCTCCTGCTTGCCGCCGACCTAAGGTGAGGCGGCGGCAGCACGGGGGGAATGAGGGGAGGGGAGCAGAGCTGAGGGGGGCTGTAAATTTACATTATAGCAGCCGAGGCATGGAGAAAAGGTTTAAAAGAAAAAAAAAAAGTCCCCTCAGCTCTGGGGACTCGGGGCTAACACTGCCACAGCAGGGGGGGCGCAGCAGAAGGCCTGGCGGGCTGGATGGACAGCACTGCTCTAGAATGTGTCTTGAGCGAGAACTCTGAATATAGTCTTCTTGCTGAAACAGTGGTTCTGTAAAAGTAAGTGAGGGATATGGCAAGAACCTTTCAGATTCTTACAGCGTTCACTGGAAAATGTGTCTGGTCTCCCTGTATACCTCCTCCCTCATATGGGTGATATTGGGACAACAGAAAAGTTTTGACAATTCACAGACTGCTTATTCAATGCATCTGACATTTACACATGGAGTCAGTTTTACAACCCCAACAAGCCAGGTAATAAAAAAATGAATAATGGCTTTAATTCAAAATTAAGCAGAGAAACTTAACAGACTGAGGGCCATATGCAATTCACTTTTTCACCTAAGTTTTCTCCTAGGTGATATTTTCACAACTTGTAATAAAATACCTTTTACACCACCAGCAAGCAAACAAATGCTCAAAATATTTTTGACAGTACTTTTTCACTTAGAGTACAAATCAGCGCAGATCTACAAATACAGTGATATATAATAAACAGTCTGTAAAACTTCACCATGGTGGTATACAGGCCTCCTAGATTCTTGTAGTCACCCTCACCCAAAGGAATAAAAGGGGCTTACCAGCTCCAAAAAACCCAGGTAAGGTGAGTATTCATCCTAAAGGACACCCGAGGTGAAAATAAACTAATGAAATAAACAATTGTATCTATCATCCTCCTCCTAAAAATGACTTTTGAAGATATTCCTTATTTTATATTTAAATCTACTTTTTAAGTTTTTAATGTTTTATTGTTTTTGCTCAATAACACATTTATTGAAGTATGCCAGAGCTAACATCTATGAACTATTGACCCTTTTTATCTCTTTCCTGCTCTCGGAAGCCATTTTCTGCTAGGAAGTGTTTTATAGTTGTAATTTCTTATCAGTGAGGTCACACTGTAGTCTGACCCAGTCTTCACTCAGACAGGAACTGCCACTTACATACCTGATGTTTAACTCTTTCAGGCAGAGAAAGACAAAAAGGAACACAGCATAGGTATATGTGTGTTAGACACTGTACATACACATGTCTATCTCATCATGTCACATGTCACCTCGGGTATCCTTTAAGATGTTCTCTGCAAGAGACTCACTTTGTGTCCCACTAAACAGTTTCATTAAACAATGTTTTGCAGTAACATGGAGGAGTTCTTCCAGAGATTACCCTATTTCCCTGAAAATAAGACCTACCCGGAAATAAGCCCTAGCTGAAATTTTGAGCATGTTTGAAATATAAGCCCTACCCCGAAAATAAGCCCTAGCAGTAGTTAAAGATGAGGAAATGGTGGCCAGCAAGCGGGGACACTGCGGTGCATTGCTGGTCAGGCTCCTGTCCTGTCACACCAGCACATAGCAAGGTTGTCAGCTGTGTGCAGGGTATACAGGGCAGGTATCTGACTAACCCATACTGGGGGCAACTGTACCTAGCTACCAATACTGGGGGCACCTATACCTGGCTACCTACCTATACTGAGGGTGTTTTGGGGCGGTTCGGGTGCTGTGTGATCATTACAGAACCAACGATGCTGATGAGCAGGAATGTATTGAGTCATAATTACTTTTCTGCTGGGGAGAGCAGATATGTGCAGGCAAATAGCGGTGCTGTGGGAAGTGAGATGGATCTGCTGTATTATAATTTATTTATGGCCAGATTGGAGGAAAGTTTCCTCTCAGCCTGTGAAGTCAAACCATGGGCCTGTTTTCAGTTTATAGAAAATATTCTGCTAATCTACTAATCTGCTAATCACAGGAAGAATTATTTTACTAATCACAGGAAGAATTAAGCAGATTCCACAATCCGAACTTCTCAGAATGCCAGAATAACATACACAACATAGTTAGCCCTGAACTTTTCTGGACACCCTGCATACCACAGGTGGTATTGTCTCCTCCTAAGCTTAAAGCAAAACTGAAACGAAAAAAAACCCCTGATGATATGAGTTGTATGTGTATAACGGACAATGAAGAGAGCATTAGCAGCAAAGAAAAGAGTCTAATTTTTAATTTTAGTTATATAATTTTGTAAAGCATTGCAACATACTGTCACAGTTGCCGTTTTAAAACCACACTCTGACTTTTAAGCTATAAAACAAAGTAGAAATAATGACCCTTTGAACCTTCCTGCAGTAAAACATAGTGCTTTGGGTTGAAAAAAGACATACGTCCATCGAGTTTAAACCTTATCTCAATCTGACTCCCACTGTTTTTTGGCTGTTTAAGTGCTTCGGGTGAGTCGATTAGCTCAGGGAAGCTCTTTTACATAGGTAACAACTGAAGTTTTTAACTCTTCCTATACTGTAAAACAATATTAGACTCTTTTCTTTGCTATTAATGTTCTATTTATTAGCTGTACTATACACAAAATTCATCATTATCTCATAAGTTTACTTTCGCTTCAGGTTTGCTTTAAAGAGAATCTGTACTGTAAAATTCTTGCCATAAAAAGCATACCATTCTATTCATTATGTTCTCCTGGGCCCCTCTGTGCTGTTTCTGCCACTCCCTGCTGCAATCCTGGCTTGTAATTGCCATTTTTATGCAGTGTTTACAAACATAAGACATAGCAAGGGATGGGCTGAGAGTAGCTCAGTGTGTGAGTCATACAGAGTGTGCAGGGGGCCTGGAGAGGGTGTGTATAGCTTTTATCCAATTACAAGCAGCACAGCACATTCCAGCCTGACTGCCTCAGCCCGACAGAGCTGACAGAGGGGAGAAGATTAGATCATATAACAGAGATAACACAGCCACTGTGCAACTAGGAAAGGCTGCAGTAAGACAGAGCACATTAGAACAGCTATAGGAACATTTAGGATAAAAGAAATAAGGCTAAAATTTTGTTACAGATTCTCTTTAAAAAGTATGTACTGCTGCAGGGAGTGCACTGGAATGATGCCAATTCTTACGCCAATTATGTATCCGGTGTTGCGCAATTAGTGCAAAATGTGCTACCTAGGTAACGCCCATGCGATGTGCAAAAAAAATATTTTGAGATTACATCTCTCAGTGACACTTGCTCGCACTTGGGGCTTGCGTACATAGATCCTCATATTTTTCTTCTGACATGCTTTAGTGGAGCACATTGGCTGAATTGTAACTGTTACATTTCAATTTTGAATGGCATACTGTGTTTACATCTGCAGTTGTGTTTGCATTTGACATGATTTGCACTGTGTTTTTCTAAATGCAAGCTCTCCTATTTTTTTGCTTTTGAAGTACTTTGCATGGAATTCACTGGGTGGCTATAACCAAACACTATCCAAATTCAAATCAAACACTTTTCTATTCACATGTAAATGAATGTAGTGTGGGACCAACAATATGGTGCCTTTACCATCCACTGTTCATGCTGCGTTCACACATATAAGTTGAGGTCTTTCTAACTGATATTGGTTGCAGCTGCACATCAATTCTTAAAGCGCTATGCAATTTAGTTTAAATTTCTGATAGAGCAAACATTTTAACCAAGCCTCCTGCTGAGAAAAGTGACTTTTTTGGCGTATGTTGTCATGTGGGCTTCGTGACCAACTACAAGATTTGACTTATAACTTCTCTGCCATCTGTGGAGGCTACTGCATATGCCTGAGGGTCATTACTTCTGGTTCAAAGGTCCTGACTAGTACTAGTCAGTGGCCTACTAACAGGATTTATAACAGATGAAAGGAGGTGGATTGGGGGGGGGGGGGGGGGGGAGGTATGAAACAAACTGTCAAAGGATGTCATAGTATTTTTGGTCTTGGATGCTGATTAATTGACAAAGGTAGCAGATTAGACAGCAGCACTTCAGTCCTTCTTGGGGGTAGGGAGAGAATGCTCAGCTAGCTATGCCTCTAAACCTAGTTTACTATAAAGTTAATTCTTATAACATACAATTCACATCTGCTACTGTAGGTTGGAGAGGCAAGAACTGCAGGACAGGAAGCAAGAGTTTTCAGAGTCATGTGACTGAGTCTTCCAAAGGGAATTTGCTTGGAACAACTGCATCAAATAGACTACTATTTCCTTCTACTAACAATAGAATGAAAAATCCAGAAGGGTGAACTAAGGTTTTGAGTAATTTTATGGTACACGAAAAAGAACATAGAAAGAAAAACATAGCTGCCACTATGCCAAAAACTCCAGATAGTGTTACTGATCTGATATCAACCTGCAGGTTTCTACAGCATTTAACCATAGAGATGTATATGCTGTTATTGCTGAATATTTCACCAGTACCTTTCTGCATAAAATGATTTATTTTTCTAGCCATTAATAACCCATAAGTAGAATCAACTAACTAACAGGATAACTGACATTAGGATAAATGGCAGGACAAACCCTTCACACTTCACTGCTCCTGTGTAATGAAAAGTTGCTGGCTATATGCCCTCGCAATCCTGTAAGATACAGATCTTTGCTATGACCATGCAGCCATCTGGACTGTTTCACATCCTACTCTGAGCAGAGCTATTTATCCAACCTTTCAGGTGCAATAGACAAAACATCCCTTTCATTTTCATTCCTCAGTCTAATGTTCCATGCAACTACAAGCAACAACACATTTTTGATGGAACCATTCTCTGTATAGCACTGTAATCGCCTCAAATGATAGAGGAACTCTTTATAGCAGTTACAGATATGTATTTTAAAAGGAACTATAGTCAAACTAATGTAATGAATAAAACTGCTTACATTTTTTTCAATATTCATTTTAGAAATGATTAAAGTGAACGTGCGATGAAAATAAACTAATGAGATAAACAATTGGATCTGCCCTCCTACTACTAAAAATGCCTTTTTAGATTTGTTATGGCTTTATTTTATGTATAAACATTTACAAAGCAGATTCAGGCTAGGTTCACAGTAGGACGTTGCATTGTGATGCGACGTTAAAGTCGTAACGCAGCATTACAACGCAACGCACCAAAAAAGTCGCAACGCACCTTAATGTTGCATTACCATCGCATACAGTAGATACAGTGGAGCATACAGGCAATGAAAAGTATGCTTCCCTGTACCTGTGAAGGTCTGCAGCAGTGCGTTACCATACCGCAACATTTACAACGCGACTTTAACCAATTCAGCCTTCAGTGTTTTTTCACCTTATGCTTCCGAGCAATTTTCACCTCCCACTCATTCACCAATAACTTTATAACTACTTATCACAATTAAATGATCTATATCTTGTTTTTTCTGCCACCAATTAGGCTTTCTTTGGGTGGTACATTTTGCTAAGAATTATTTTTTTCTAAATGCATTTTAACGGGAATATTAAGAAAAAAATGGAAAAAAAATCATTGTTTCTCAGTTTTCAGCCATTATAGCTTTAAAATAATACATGCTACCATAATTAAAACCCACATATTTTATTTGCCCATTTGTCCCTGTTATTACACCATTTAAATGATGTCCCTATCACAATGTATGGTGCCAATATTTTATTTGGAAATAAAGGTGCATTTTTTCAGTTTTGCGTCCATCACTATTTACAAGCTTATAATTTAAAAAATAATAGTAATATAACCTCTTGACATGCATATTAAAAAGTTCAGACCCATAGGTACAATTTGTTTTGTAATTTTTTTAATAAAAAAATGTATTTGGGTATTTTTGGGAGAGTATGGGAGGTAAACAGTTAATTTTTTATGTAAGTGTGGGTCTGTTCATTAATGCTTTCCCATTCATTGATCCCTGGGCTAACAGCGGTGGCACGGGACGTCACACTCTGAACGTCGCATAGGGTTAACATTGCAGTGCGGTAACCTGCATTATATGACTTTATTAATGCAGGAAAATAACGTCCCACTGTGAACCTAGCCTTAATGTTTTATAGTCCCTGCTCAATTGCAATCAGTCAAGAGTCCCAGACTGAAAATACATGAGCTATTGACCTTATTATCGTTCCCTTGCAGTCTGAAACCAAGTTATTTGCTTAGAAAAGTGTTTTATAGCTGTAATTTGTTATCAGTGAGCCCGACTGGAGAAAAACTGTCAGTTCCATAGCTGAATATTAACTCTTTCAGGCAGGGAAAAAAGAAAAGGAGCACAGCATAAGTGTCTGTATGCTTGCCACTGTATATAAACATGTCTATCTCATCATGTCACATGTCATCTCGGGTACACTTTAAGTCAGTGTTTGCCCATTGTAAAATCTTTGCTCTCTCTGAGTCACCATATGAAATGTATTACAGGCAGCAACATTTTTAGCACTCACAGGTGACCTCTGAGAAAGCTGCATACTCATCGCTCGACGGGTCCTGCAACACCCCCTTGACAACGGTCGTCAGTGACGCCTCTTCCTGTTGGTGGGTGGACGCGACGTCACGCGACGCTACACGCCAGAAGCGAACAAGACTTCAAGTGATCTCGTTACGATGCACGCCTGTCATTGGGGATCTTAGCGATCCGATCTGTCGTAATTGTCGCTGTTGTGACGCGATGCTAAGCCTCTGGTCAGCTGCTCCCACTTAACAGTTTTGCCTTTGGTGTATATGCAGAGCCTCTGTTTGGGTTCAAGGTGTGTTTGTAGTTTCTGGGGGGGCTCAACGCATTTCTGAGCAGAGGCCATTCAGAGGCGGCCTGGTGATGTGCTGATCCCACTTTTTTGCGCAATTTTCAATTTTACTTAGTAGCGCGCCCAGGCTATGCATATGCATAGGTAGGATTTAGTTAGTGTTAGGTCCCCTCCCATGGAGGAAAGACTTCTTCGACAGTGGGAGGGACAAGTACTTAACAAGTTGCATGCAGGCTGTTATAGGAAACTAACATCCTCCAAGTGGTAGACAGGTCATGTGTATGCTCAGTGTGTATTTTATCCCATAAGTGGGGCTTGCACTCTTTTGCAGGTAAGCACTCATCTGTTTTTAAGTAGCGCTGTTCATCTCTTTGATACATAGTGCAACGTTTCGGAGGACGTACCTCCTTTGTCAAGCTTCAAAACCGTGTCTACTCGAGTAGTACAAATCTCACACTTTAAATAGTAGCAGGACATAGACATCATCCAACCACATTGCAAGGGCACCTATGGCGATCAATCCCCATCCTCCTCTCAAATCGGACCTGATGGGGAACTTCTCCAGTAACATGCAAATGTGTACAGCGTCAGAAACGCCCATTGCTGTGGAGAGAGAGTCGCGCTGCCAAGCCGCCCGCACCAACGCTGGCTATTGACGCCGACCAATAGTCGTCCGTCCACCCACCCACCCACTTCTCAGAGCGGACCAGATGGGAAACTGTGTAGACTGAGTGCGGCAGCCCAAGCCACCGCCCTCTCTGGTACGCACGTCAGCAGATCACGTGGGCAGAATGTAAACAAACCGCCCACGTGTCTGCATAGACAACAGTGTGCTGACAGCTCGCAGCGCGATCTCTCTGCACACTTCCAGCATCAAAGCCCAGCAGCCACATAGGACAAATAGAAATAATAATAATAATAAAGCAATAAAAATAATAAATAATAATAAAAATAAACAAAAATAAATTCAAATCCGCAAGGAGATAGTCAATTAGTAAACAGATGCTTATACATTAAAGGAACGGCAAAATATCATATTCCCTGTTCATACCCCGGGGTTCTAATGTGTCCAATCTTCTGATCCATACTGCTTCCCTGTAAAGTAATCTTTTTACTCTATCTCCCCCACATCTTAAAGGGGTCACATGTTCAAGAATTTAAAATCTCAACTGACTAACTGTGTCTAACTAACTTGGACAAAATGATGTGGGACAGGCAGCTCACACAACTCATTACGAATAGTGCTTTTATGTGCTGATAACTTAACCTTCATAGGCTGAGTCGTCTGTCCCACATACGAAGGCCCACAAGGACACTTCAATGCATATATTACATACTTTGAATTGCAGTCAAACTACCCATTAATTTTAAATGAAGTGCCTAAGTGGGGGTGCCTGATCTCGGGGCCTCTAATAACACTATTACAACAAACACATCCCAAACAGGGATAGGTACTGTTAGGTCGATTATAAACAGGGAAGCGGGGTTTACTAATCTCAGCTATTTCATCACTGTATATATTAAATTGGGAAACAAATGGGATCCTTTTGTTGTAGCCCCTCCTGTGGTTGACATTGTCAGATTTCTGTCTCTGCAATCTCTGTCTAGCTCTGCTCAGCACATGTTGTGGATAATTTCTTTGTCTAAATTTATTCTCCATTTCATCCAGCCTCTGACCTTTTAACTGTTCATCTTCTACTGTGCGGTCAACTGATTGAAATTGCCTTCATGGAATGGAAAGTATAGTACCGGGTGGGTGGAAGCTATCGAAACACAGTGTAGAGTTAGCGTCCGTAGGCTTGATATATAGGTCTGTGCTAAGCCCCCCATTGGACACTCTCACCACTGTGTCAAGAAAGCTTACCTCATGTTCATTGAAATGAATAGTAAGTCTGATCGCTGGACACTGTACATGTAGCTGTTCCACAAACTCAACAAGGTTGGAATGTGGCCCCACCCAAACGCAAAAAACTTCATCAATATAACGTTGCCAACAATGGGCATGTGTCTTAAAATTCTTATTAGTGTATATGTTACGGCCAGAATCCGAAGCCTGGCCACTTCGGGTTCTGGCCGGTCAGAATGCGAAGTGGTCGGCTCATGCGGCTAAAGTAAGAAATGTCTATGAATGTCGAACTTTGGCTGGCCAGAACGCGTCGTGACTTAACGTGGCCGGCCAAGTCCCGAAGCTCACCTCTCCCCACTGCTGCACGCATCCCTCTATCCTTGCTCCGCTCAGCTCTCTGCAGTTCCCCGCTGTGTCCCTGTTACTGCTGCTGCTGCTGCCGCCGCCACCTTCCCCATAGTCGTCCTCCTCACCCCTCTCCTGCATGGATCCGGGGCTGGCCTGTATGCTGCCGGCTGCAGCCTTCTCTAACTTTTCCCCGCTCAGCCGCTCCATCTTTCCCCGCTCTGCTCAGCGCTCTTCAAGTACGCGCTGTCCCCGCTGTGTCCCTGGCTGCTGCCGCCTTCCCCGACGTCCTCCTCACACCTCTCCTGCAGGGACCCGGGGCTGGCCTGTATGCTGCCAGTGCTCCGACGCACCGGCTGCAGCTGATTCCACCTCCGGCCTCACAGCTCTTCACGTCGTGGACCTGAACTCTTGCACAGGACAGGGTAAAAGGAAAACCTAGAAAAGCACCCTGTATGTATTTAGAGAGTTTCGCCTGTCTAATTCCCCTTCCTCTGTCCCTCCCCCCTGACCCCCCCAGCAAAGCACCCACAGCCATGCACAGCCCCCTAGCAAAGCACCCACAGCCATGCAAAGCACCCAGCAAACCCCCGCCGCCATACACAGCCCCCAGCAAGGCACCCACAACCATGCAAAGCAACCAGCAAACACCCCCCAGCCATGCAAAGCACCCCCAGCCATGCATCCCCCCCCCCTCATCTTTGACTAATCGCCCCTGTAATTTGAACTCTCCCCTGTCACCTGACTGCCACAGCAGAGCAGCTAATTTAAAAGCACAGGATGTTAACAATATGTCTGCTCCCAAGAAAGCAGGACGTAGACACACTGCAGATTTATTGCAGGATTTGTATCAGCTGTAACTAAGAAATGCTTTTCTTAAAAAAAAAAAAAAAAAGATTTGTGCGTTTTGGACTTTGGCCGACTGACTTTGGCCGTTTCTAGAACTGGCCGGCCAATGTCAGAAATTCCCAGCATTTTGGACTTTGGCCGACGTCAAATCGGCCAGTTCTAGAAACGGCCGGCCAATTCTAGAATTGGCCGATTTCTGGTTTTGGCCGTAACATATACAAATGATTCCTCATATAGAACCTGAGTTTCAAGCTGAGGAAATGTTGTTTCTTTGCCTGTTAAACAAAAAGAACACATGTATGCACTCCAATCAGTCTCTTTCTCCAGGGAACAGCAAAATGTACCTGCTGTGCTGACATAGAGTCAAGAGAGCAGTGATACAAATGGATACATTTCAACCGGGATCAGAAAGGGTTCACACACTTTTTTTCACATGAACAATGGTGAAGAGGTGCCCAGGATATACAACTTCAGCAAGAACACAATAAAATGAAAAAATAGGAGGCGGCTTACCTCTCTGCTGACACTAACAAGCAAACAATAAAGATTTTCATTTTGTATAGGCGTTTCGTGGGTGCGTGCCCGTTTCCTCAGGCCAGTGACAGTGCCTCTTTAAACAAGCCAAAAAGTCAAGAGCGTCTTTTTTTCACATGCCCTTTTTTGTGGTAAAATTTATGCTGGTATCTGGAGAAGTGAGACACATGCAAAACACGTGAAGGAGTTTGTGAAGGTGACAGAGTGGAGGACTACAAGTCCCAGGTCCCACGACAGCGCCGAAAATCCTCCCGGAACGGCGGCGATGTAAATATTTACCTCTCGGGCTCCAGCGCAGGCGCAGTATCCGCGCTTCCCACGGAGATAGACGAAAATAGCCGATCTCCGTTAGGCCGCTCTACTGCGCAGGCGCAAGTCGCCTGTGCAGTAGAGCGGACTCGACGGAGATCGGCTATTTTTGCCTATCTCCGTCAGAAGAGCCACAACAGCGCCCCCGCTGGAGCCCCGAAAAGGTAAATATTGCACAAGCTGTCGGAATTTGTCGCCTGTGCATTCCTGGGGCTGCAGCCAGACCGCCGTGGGACACAGGAGGACGGGGGAAGCCTCGAAAGGGCATTTAGAATAAAATAGTTCTTAGCAAAATGTACCACCCAAAGAAAGCCTGATAGGTAGTGAAAAAACTAGATAGAGATCATTTCATAGTGATAATTAGTGATAAAGTTATTGGCGGATGAGTGGGAGGTGAAAAATGCATTTTAATTGGAATATTAAGAAAAAATTGAAAAAAATCATTATTTGTCGGTCTTCGGCCATTATAGCTTTAAAATAATACATGCTACCATAATTAAAACCCACATATTTTATTTGCCCATTTGTCCCTGTTATTACACCATTTCAATTATGTCCCTGTCACAATGTATGGCGCCTATATTTTATTTGGAAATAAAGGTGCATTTTTTTTCAGTTTTGCATCCATCACTATTTACAAGCTTATAATTTATATTGTATGTATTATATGCATATTAAAAAGTTCAGACCCTTAGGTAACAATTTATGTTTTGTTTTGTAAATTTTTTTATTAAAAAATGTATTTGGGAATTTTCAGGAGAGTGTGGGAGGTAAACAGTTAATTTTATGTGTAAGTGGGTGTTCATTAAAAAAAACCTGCGTTATATGACTTTATTAATGCAGGAAAATAACGTCCCACTGTGAACCTAGCCTTAATGTTTTATAGTCCCTGCTCAATTGCAGTGTGTCAAGAGTCCCATATTGCAAATACATGAACTATTGACTTTACTATCTTTTTAGTTCAGACCTTTAGGTAACTATTTAATTTTTTTTATGGTAATTTTTTTGTTTTAATAAAAAAATGTATTTGAGTATTTTTGGGTGTGTGGGAGATAAACAGTTAATTTCAAATGTAAAAGTGTGGTTAATAATTCAAAAAAAATGTATGTGTATGTAGTTTTACTATTTGGCCACAAGATGGCCTTAGTCATTTTTTTTTTTTTTGGCTTCCTGGAAGTGAAGAGGGGATGTGTAACAGAACGATCGCGGCGTCTCCATAGAAGCCAGCAATCGTTCTAACGGGGACTTAGAGCAATGACGTTCCCATTCATTGATCTCCGGGCTAATGGGCGCGGCTCCGTTTTTTTCATGGATGTAGCTCCCACAGTGTGATGTCAGCACCCTGGTGCTGATATCACACTGTGGGAGGGGTTTCACCACAATATCAGCCATACAGAGCCCACTGATGATACATTTGAGAAAAGGAAAAGATTTTTCATAGGAAAGGGGTTATCAGCTACTGATTGGGATGAAGTTCAATTCTTGGTCACAGTAGAAAAGTTGGTCACTGTTGGGGTACCATGGTCACCTGTATGACAAGGAGAGACAAAGACATGACAAGGAGGTATGACAAAGAGCCAAATGCTGCATTTGTGGGGTATTAGATGTTAGACAGTAGTATAAGAGTTTTTATACTCACAAAGGTGGGTTGCACTTGCAGTCCCTGCAACCACCATACAGTATATCATCAATGGGGAAATAAACGTCCCCGCTCAGTATTCCAGGTCCTAGTGGAACTGGATGGTCGTACTCCTGGTTGATCTTTGTTCGTTGTAGATAACACTACACCTGGAAGGTGAACACCTGCAAAGGACATATAATGTATTGTACTGGGGTGTGGAGGTGCCCAAAATAGGTAGTGTAATGAAACAAAAATAATAAGGGGGAGGGAGGTGTCTTTACCACTCCAGATGGAAGAACCCAAACCACAGGGTAAATGTAAAAAGATTATGTCAGTCTTGTCTGGTCAATGACTATAGGTCAGGCTGTATGCCCTTATGACTGACCTATAGCCCAGCCCGTAAAACACTAGTGAAAACTGCTACCTAACACAATACTACAATACACCCTGCAGGTAGATGTAGCATACAGACAGACAGATAGTAATCCACCAACAGAATCTGATAACTTAGCAATGCAATGGGCACAGTATTTACAAGTATATATGTATATAGTCAGCTGAGGTCTAGGGGATGAGGCAATCCAGAGGAATACAATACAATACAATAACATTTGTAAAGCGCTTTTCTCCCATAGGACTCAAAATGAGTCAGATGACTGCAGAGACAGGTGCTCCAGAATGACAAGGCAGTCCAGATATACTTTCCAGAGATAGCGTAGTCAAGGGAAGCCGAGGTCAGTACAGGCAGTGTTCATGCAAGCCCGTGTCCAAGCAGAGGTCAATCCAGGTGGCCAGCAAGCGAAGTCCAGGTATCAGGCAGTAGTCGGCAGCAGGAATCAATCAGAGGTTAGTGTGGTCAGGATACAAGCAGTAATCGGCAACAGGAATCCATCAGGAGGAGAGCGCATACCCAGCAACAAGCCACAGCTACTGCTATCACGTGCAATGAATGGGGCGCTCTCTGAATTTAAATACAAGGACTAACCAATCAACACAAAGCAGAATTGAAACAAAACCAATCGCTGTTCAGTGTGTCAGCTGATCAGCTGACACGCAGGTAGACGTGCATTACTGTTTACATCTGCGGAGCGCGTACTGGAAGCGCGTCCTCCGCTTATCCAATAACGTGTGAGAGCCACCCTGAGCTCCGGTGATGTTAGTGGCTTGCTAAGACCCGGAAGCAAGAGCCGCAGCTCGGGTCTCGGCATTCCGCCACTGGCGGACATCACAGATTAAGTGATTTATACAGTCCAATTAAAAGGACAATAGGTCTCAGCATGCTTCTTCAGGTCAATACAAGTGCCTTTAAAATATGATCACAAGCATGCTTGTGACCATATTTTACAGGACACTTGTATTGACCTGAAGAATAGGGCTGAGACCCATGAAATGTGTTGTGCTCCCTCACCTCCCTCCCCTTTATTATTTTTTGTTTCATTACACTACCTACTTTTGGGTACCTCCACACCCAGCACTAATCCTTTGTTATGGTTCCTCTTTAACCGGCATCAGCCCATCCCCTATGGTGGACGGATAATGGGGATTTTACTGTATTATTTCTGTATTATTCTCTAATTACCCAAAATCTACGTTGTTTACAGGAGTTTGGCTGTTTTTTTGTTTTTTTGAATGAGTAATAAAAATCTCCCTTGTACCTTGCTCTAGCTAAGCACATGGAAAGGTCTCTAACTTCTAAAACTGTTCTTCCATCATTCAGTAAACACACTCTTACCAAAATATAGCTCAAGTTAAGCTGTTGTGCAATATTCTATGCACAAAAGAACACTGTTAAAGACAACTCTGGCATCATGGCAGAAGGCGGGATCCCTACTGTTTTCCTCTTTTGCATTTAGAAGCTTTGCTATGCAACAAGAAGACCTGCTATTCATATGAATAGGGTACATTTCACACTTAGGCCCTGGTTTACTAAAGTTCTTCCAAAGTGGAGATCCCAGGAGAACATACGGTGGTTAAAATGGCATGGAGTGAGCATTCCTGCAACTCACAGGTCACCCCTCTTAAACTGCGTACCCACCTGCCGATTTTCCAGACAATTATCCTGTCAACCGGCGATTTTCAAATGACGTTGCAAGGTGGTTACAGGCGCATGATTGCGAATGTCGCCTATGACGTCGAACCGACAAGGCTGATCGGATCGTTTAGATCCCTTACGGCACCGCGCAAAGTACCACTATCACGGAAGTCTCTCTCGCGCCACCGTGTACGTCACATGACCTCCTGCTTTAACCCGCCGACAGGAATAGGCGTTGCTGACGACCATCATCAAGGGGACATCACGGGAGCCGTCGGGTAGTGAGTATGAAGCTTTACAGCACACTGCAGATCTGTATGCTTCAGCATTTATCAGACGTATCACTTACCCAAGGTCACACCAAGCTGAATTAGGTGAGATGTACAAGGCATATACAAAGCTCTGTGCAGACATGCAGTTTTTGTTAGTCAAAACAGTTTTTCATGATTATGTCAGCTGACAGACTGCTAAAGAGCAGTGACATTTAATTCAAACTGGCTTGGCTTGTACTGTCCTATTGAGAGAGGAAGGTAAGCAAAGTAATGACAGATCAGCAGGGGATAGGGTGGTGAACAATTGGAGAAAAAATCAGAGACAACGGGAGACCAATGGTGCAGTATGTTACTACTTTTATGGAGAAGGGAAACTTAGAGAGGAAATATACTCACAAGGGTGGGTTGCATAAATGGGGCAACAAAACACAGGAAGCCGGTGGAGAACTTAAAGAGAATCTGTACTGTCCGATTTGTACAAAAAAAAACATACCAATCGAGTCACTGTGATCTCCTGGATGCCTCTTTGCCATTTCTGCCTCTCCCCGCCGTGATCCTGGTTTTTAATCGCCAGTTTTAGGCAGTGTTTATAAACAAAAAACATGGCCACTTACCAGGAAGTGATGTATGTGTAAATATATCTCATGTTCAGTATACTACAAGTTTTTATTACATAGTGAATTTTCTGCACTCGATTCAGGGATTCTCATAGTTTCTCAGCATGGGCAGCTCCCTCCCCCCTCAGACAAGCTGAAATTGAGAGCAGAGACCTGTCTGTGCGGGATAAACAAAGCACACACTCAGAGCCTGCAGGGGGCGTGGAGGGGGCATGCATAACTTCTCCCTATCACAGCAGAGGCAATGCATTCCTCTCTGGGTCGACAAAGCTTGACAAAGAAAAGAAGATTAGCTATATTACAGAGACAGTGCAACTAGAAAAGGCTGCAGTAATGCAGACCACATTAGAACAGGTATAGGAAATTATAGGATAGAAGAAATAAGGCTGAAAATTTTGTTACAGAGTATCTTTAAGCCTGTCTCCACTCGTGTACCTCCAGGTTTGGCTGGCTGTACAATAGTCGCGCTCTAAAATGGCCCATACTCACAGGCAACTTTTCTTCACTGTCGCTAGCACACGGGAGCGTGTGCGCGACAGTTCAGCGACGTTCCTCCTCCTCCCCCCGGAAGCTCCATGTTCTCTGTAGAGGTTGCTGTCACTAGTCCGCATGCTCACGCGGACTAGCGACAGTTGCAGCGAAGTTGCGGCGGCAACTGTCGCCAGGCGATCAACCGAGCCAATCGCCTGGCGACAGCAGCGACGAGTGACGGTTCGGGGTGCGTGCCCGTGTTGCGGCGACAATTGTAGCCTGTGAGTATGGGCCATAAGCATTTAAGGACTGCAAGCGGTAAAACCACTGCACACCTAAAACTCCCCCCTCCCATAAAAAGGGGAGGGGAAGCTAGCACAACAAAGGGGGAAGAGGCGCCCAGGCAGAGCCGGCCCGCCCATGAGGCGGGGTGAAACTTTTGCCTCAGGCGGCACTTCTGGGGGGGCGGTACCCGCCTGTCCGTGGGTGTGAGGGGCCGCCTGAGCTGGAGGGGATAGCGGGCAGGAAGGGGGTATTGGGCCTAGCGGCGGGGAGGGGGGCCGGACCCCCCCTCCCTCGCCTGGGTCCCCCGTCCTCCGCTCCCCTCCAGCTTTAAAAAGTTGCGTGGCTGGCTGGCTGCAGCTGTAAGAGACAACGGGCGGGGAAGTGACGTCAGTGGAGCGCAGGCTAGGTTGGAACGAGGAAGAGGTGAGTGATCCCCGCCCGTTGCCTCTTACAGCTGCAGCCAGCCAAGCAACTTTTTAAAGCTGGAGGGGAGCGGAGGGCGGGGGACCCAGGCGAGGGAGGGGGGGTCCGCTAGGCCCAATACCCCCTTCCTGCCCACTATCCCCTCCAGCTCCGGCGGCCCCTCATACCCACGGGGGGGGGGGGGGTGTTGCTTAATGCTTGCCTCAGGCGGCAAAAAGTCTAGGGCCGGGCCTGCGCCCAGGATAGGCTAAAACTAGATTAAAACCAACTAAAAACAAAAAAGATAGAGATGGCTTACCTCTCAATATGACACAGTCAATGGAGGAAACAAATTTTTATTTTTATGCAGGAAAATGCAGAAAATGAATCAGGATACCTATTTTTATGGTAATTTTCCTGATTTCAGCATCACAAACACTTCCTATATGTACATATTGTTGTATATTAGTATTTGGTCCCACCCTCTCATTGATGCTTAGCCTAGGCTGATAAGATATGCAGATCCCCCAGAGCATTCTGGGAGACCAGGCATATTTTCTACTGGCTTTAGAACTCTCAGTAAACAAACATCCCACGGAGATCACATGCCAGTAATACAGGTGTTGCCACTTGTGATAAATTTCACAATGTAAATCATGGTGAAGAAAGATTTTATCACTTTTATAACTGACTAAATAATTTATAAATAGATATTGAAAAATAAATATTCATTATGTTATTTTAACTACAGTTTCTCTTTCACCACTTGAGGACCCTGGGCTTAAACCCTCCTAGTGACCAGGCCATTTTTTACAATAGAGGCCACTGCAGCTTTAAGGGCTTCCTGCAGGGCCGTACAACTCAGCACACAAGTGAGTCCTCCCCCTTTTCTGCCCACCAACAGAGCTTTCTGCTGTGGGCAATGATTGCTCCCCCAATGTTTGTTTATTTTTATACAAATATTTTTTTGTTTATTTTTTAAATAAATTGTTTTATTACTTTTATTTTTTTTTACCTACCCTCCCTCCCTCCCCTAGCCAGCCTATGACAGCAATCGGCTGTCATTGGCTTTAGCCAATGAGAGCTGATTGCTCCCCTGCGTCCCAAGGGGACAGCCGTGTCACACAGCTGTCCCCAGAACAGCCCTGTCATAGATTGCAGCGCTTTACAGACTAAACCGTCTAACAGTCTCCTAGTGGCGATTGCTGCTGGGAGACTGATGGCGGAGCGGAGCACCATCATCCAGGTGGAGATGTCTCCTTCAAATCCTTGCCCCAGGACTTTATGCTGATCGCGTAGACGGTCCTGGGGCTGCCGCCACATCCACGCCCATCGGCGTGACGTGGTCGCCAAGCAGTTAAACATATAAAAACAGGATTGGGCTAGCTTTGGACACTCATCCTACCATACATACATAAAGGCCAAATAAATATATAGGGAAGCCTAATACTTTCATAAGGAACTATAAAAGGTGAAGAGCCCCCATCATTTGCAGGAAAATAGCAGGGCTAATGAGACTCTCCCTTGTCCTGAGAATCTGCCCATAGCTGTGATGAGGTAGCTGCTCTCCAGAGGGCATTCCTTGTGTCAAGTTATGGACATCACTACTGCAGACTAGAGGGGAGAGTGGGGCACAATCCAGAAGGACAGAGCAGTTTCCCCCAATCCCTCAGGAGAGTCTTGCACTGAATGGGGGGAGGTATTCCAGCAAGCAACGCCCCAACATCTGCCACATCAGGATTAGTAGGATCTCTTCACAGAGTTGCACATAGAAGATGTCAGTTCAGGAGGCGGATGGCTGCTGGCAATTTTTCCCGTTGTTTAAAGGCAGGATCTGCCATGAGATGAATGGATGGAAACATTCATCTTAATGAGTTTACCATCGATTGCTGGTGAGTGCGCGAGCACCGCAGTCTTTTCTGAAATGCGACACGTAGCTTCTAGAGTCCTTTGCGTTTGCAGTTCTGGAACGACGGGAACTGATGCCAGATGCATATCTGTAAGCAGAAAAGCATTTAGCATCGGCTAACACCGGCAGTCAGCAGTGTGAACCGGCCAAGAGAGCTGATGCAAACTAGTAATATCTGAGGAGAGCTCCTCACAGGGAAATGAGTGGAAGAAACATTTATCTGATGCAAGTGTGTATAACAACTGCAATTTCCTCAGTGTCACAGCTGTGTTTCTGAGGAATGTTGTCACGCAAGGTGAGTGAGAACCAGTGCATGAGGGAGAAACTGACAGGCCCGCTAAATCGGTGTTCACTTTTATAAACACCTGCATCCTAAAATGGACACCGAAAAAATATTTCACTTCAACTGAAGGAGTTGACAGAATTAGAGATACTTGATAGCATCAAACAGCGTCTGTGGACTGTGCTATGTTGTTACAGATATTAAAGTGGACCTGAACTCAGAACTCCTCTGTGCTCTAAAAGATACACAACAGTAGTGATGCTCAAATACCCCTTTTTAAAATTCGAGTTTGGTCGATTTCGAATAGTAAATTATTCGAGGTCAGTCGAATATTCGAGTCGAATAATTTTTACTATTCGATTCGACCTCGGACTTCGAGCTCACTATTCGAGTCGGTATTCGAGCTCATTATTCGAGCTGACTATTCGAATTGGCCTTAAATAGCTTCCAACACTTGTTTTGAGGGTGAATGATGCAAGAAACATCATTTTTTCCAAGTAACAACAGCAAGTGATTATGTGGGGATGTTCCTTTTAAAAAAAAAAAGGTGAAAAGAGAAGTTGTGTCCAGAATTTTGTTCAGTACTGTATATACTTCTTCTTCTTCTTCTTCTTTATCTTCTATCTTCTTCTTCTTCTATATCTTCTTCTTCTATATCTTCTTCTTCTATATCTTCTTCTATATCTTCCTCTTCTTCTATATTGTCTTCTTCTTCTTCTTCTTCTTCTTCATCTTCTTCTTCTTCATCTTCTTCATCTTCTTCATCATCATCTTCTTCATCTTCTTCATCATCATCTTCTTCTTCTTCTTCTTCATCTTCTTCTTCTTCATCTTCTTCATCTTCTTCTTCTTCATCTTCTTCTTCTTCATCTTCTTCTTCATCTTCTTCATCTTCTTCATCTTCTTCATCTTCTTCTTCATCTTCTTCATCTTCTTCTTCTTCTTCATCTTCTTCTTCTTCTCCTTCTTCTTCTTCTTCATCTTCTTCTTCTTCATCTTCTTCTTCTTCATTTTCTTCTTCTTCATCTTCTTCTTCTTCTCCTTCTTCTTCTTCTTCTTCTTCTTCATCTTCTTCTTCTTCATCGTCTTCTTCTTCATCTTCTTCATCTTCTTCTATATCGTCTTCTTCTTCACTTATTTCTCTTTTCAATTTTTTTTTTTAAAGAAATGCAGCTATTTTTGAGCGTAACAAATAGCTGGTGGCGCACGCATGTTGGAAGCGCCATTGTATGTGCTCCCTGGCAGTGGAAACACACAGACAGCAGGAGGTAAATTCAGCAGCAGGAGGAGGAGGATGAGTGTGTGGCAGCAGGCAGTCAATGAGGCAGGCAGCGTGACATAATAGCCCTGGTACCTAGCGGTGATACCAGGGCTGTAAATAAACACAGCAGGCAGGAGGTCCCAGACAGTGGTCGTGCAGCCCACATCGTGTCCAATACACAACTGGGACAACACAGTTTTCAACCCGGGCACCTCAGAAAAATTAAACCTTTTTTTTTTAATGGTTTTTTGGTTTTGTTTGTACAACCAATTACACAGATATATAGCTATTGTTTGACGTAATAGCTGGTGGCAGAGTGGCAGCAGAATGTAATTCTGTGTACCCTGGCAGTGGGAAACACAGACCGACAGCAGCAGTAGCAGGAGGAATGGAGGAGTAATGTGAGCAGCTATTGTTTGACGTAATAGCTGGTGGCAGTGTGGCAGCAGAAGGTAATTCTGTGTACCCTGGCAGTGGGAAACACAGACAGACAGCAGCAGCAGGAGGAATGGAGGAGTAGTGTGAGTGTGGCAGCAGGCAGGCAGCGTGACATAATAGCCCTGGTACCTAGCGGTGATACCAGGGCTGTAAATAAACACAACAGGAGGTCCCAGACAGCGGTCGTGCAGCCCACATCGTGTCCAATACACAACTGGGACAACACAGTTTTCTACCCGGGCACCTCAGAAAAATTAAACCTTTTTTTTTTTTTGTTAATGGTTTTTTGGTTTTGTTTGTACAACCAATTACACAGATATATAGCTATTGTTTGACGTAATAGCTGGTGGCAGAGTGGCAGCAGAATGTAATTCTGTGTACCCTGGCAGTGGGAAACACAGACAGACAGCAGAAGGGCAGTACACAGCAGCCCACTGTAGGTATAAAATGTGTGGCTGCAGGCGACGTAATAGTCAAACTGAACCAGGCTGGCCTAGTGAGCAGGAGCCAGGAGGTGGTAAAGGGTGGTAAGGCACATTAACGATGGTTCTTAGCCAGTTCATGTCCCCCTCTCGCCGACAACAGGGGCCAGGAACTCGCCTTCCACCCACGCCTGGTTCATCTTGAGAAACGTCAGTCTGTCCACAGACTTGTGAGACAGACGTGAGCGTTTCTCGGTGACCACGCCACCAGCTGCACTGAAGCAGCGCTCGGACAGCATGCTGGAAGGGGGGCAGGACAGCACTTCCAGGGCGTACTGCGCCAGCTCGCTCCAGATCTCCAGGCGCTTGACCCAATACTCCATGGGATCAACAGGGGCATCGCTGTCAAGCCCGCTGTAGGACCCCATGTAGTCAGCCACCATGCGGGTCAGGCGCTGGCTGTGACCGGAGGAGGATGCTGCTGCATCATGCACCTCCTCTCTAGTCAGTGCTGCCGGAGCCTCTACAGTCCTGTAGAGCTCGTGGCTGAGAGACAGCAGGTCTGTGGGGCGCTTGCTGCTGGATGCAGGCACCTGCTGCTGCCTCTGTGCTGGCTGCTGGACAGTGGGGGTGGAAGGCTGGGGGAAGGCTTCCTCCAAGCGCTCAACAAGGGCCTGCTGCAAGCTCCTTATTTGTTGCGCTGGGTCTCCTCCTGCAGGCGGCAGGAACTGGCTCAACTTCCCCTTGAGGCGTGGGTCCAACATCATGCTGATCCAGATGTCCTCCCCTCTGCTTCATCTGGATCACCCTGGGGTCCTTGCGCAGGCACGCCAGCATGTGCGCTGCCATTGGGAAGAGGCGGGCCACGTGTGCTGGCACATCGACGGCAGTGCTGTCCTCCTCATCCTCCTCCTCTGCCGCCTCATCCTCTCTCCACCCCCGCACCAACTCAGCTGCGCTGTGCTGATCCCCCTCATCAGCAGCAAGGTCAGGGACCTCCACCAATTCCTCCTCCTCCTCCCCCTCAGAGGTGGACTGTGCAGCTGCTTGCCGCTCCTGCTGGTCCAAGGTTGCCGCTCCCTGTTCCAGCAAAGCATCGAGGGCCCTGTTCAGCAGACAAACCAGGGGCACCCACTCTCAGACCATAGCATGGTCCCTGCTCACCATGTTAGTGGCCTGCAGAAAGAGAGCCAGCACTAAGCACACCTGCTGCATGTGCCTCCAGTCATCATCGGGGACGATGGACGGGATGTTGCTGGTCTTGTCCCTTCTCTGAGCGGCGGAAACAGTGGCCAGGGCAAGGTACTGGTTGACAGCGTGCTTCTGTTCAACCAGACGCTCCAACATCGCCAGGGTGGAGTTCCAGCGAGTCGGAACGTCAAGGATCAGCCGATGGCGTGGCAGCTCCAGCTCCTTTTGCACGTCTTCCAGGCTCGCACAGGCTGCAGCCGAGCGCCGGAAGTGACGCACAACGTTCCTTGCCGTTTCCAGCAGTTCGCCCATCCCCTGGTAGGTGCGCAAGAACTTTTGCACCACCAGGTTCAGCACGTGGGCAAGACAGGGGATGTGGGTCAGGTTTCCCCTGTCTATTGCGGCAACCAGATTGGCCCCATTGTCGGCCACCACCTCTCCGACTCTGAGGCCTCTGGGGGTCAGCCAAATCCTCTCCTGCTCCTGGAGTTTGGCCAACACATGGGTTGCCGTCAGCTTGGTCTTCCCAAGGCTGACCAAGTGCAGCAGCGCTTGGCAGTGGCGGGCCTTCACGCTGCTGCTGAGACGGGGGGGTTGGCCAGGTGTGCCGGAGGACGGCAGAGGATCGGAGGAACCTGCTGCAGTTCCCCTGACCCTGCGGGGGGCACCACCCACTGTGTTGCTGCTGCTGTGCCCGCTGCTGCTCTCCCATCCTCACCCCCTTCCACCAAGCTGACCCAGTGGACAGTGAAAGACAGGTAGCGGCCTGTCCCGAAGCGGCTGCTCCAGGAGTCCATGGTGACGTGGACCCTTTCACCAACCGCGTGCTCCAGCCCTCGCTCCACATTGGCCATCACAAAGCGGTGCAGTGCAGGAATGGCCTTGCGGGCGAAGAAGTGTCTGCTGGGGAGCTGCCAGTCTGGGGCTGCACAAGCAAGCAGCGCACGCATGTCGCTCCCCTCCTGCACAAGCGTGTACGGCAGGAGTTGGGAGCACATGGCCCGTGCCAGCAAGCCGTTCAGCTGCCGCACGCGACGGCTGCTGGGAGGCAGAGCCCTAACCACCCCCTGGAAGGACTCGCTCAAAAGGCTCTGGCGTGGCCTTTTGCTGGCACGGGAATCAGCAGACACAGCAGAGGAGGCCACTGAGGACTGGCTGCCAGAACAGGCCTCAGTGTCGGCGGCAGGAGTTGCAGAGGGGGGAGGAGCAGTGCATTTCCGCACTCCTGCTGGTGCTGCTGGAGGAGCAGGAGGGCGGGTGGCTGCTGTTGCTGCTGCTGCTGCTGCTGAAGGCTGTGCAGTGATGGGTGTGGTGCCACTGCCAGCACCAGATGCCTTCAGCCTCTGGAACTCCTCATGCTGGTGGAAATGTTTCGCAGCAAGGTGGTTGATGAGTGAGCTGGTGCTGAACTTTAAGGGGTCTGCACCTCTGCTCAACTTCCGCTGACAGTGGTTGCAAGTGGCGTACTTGCTGTACACTGTGGGCATGGTAAAAAAACGCCAGATTGGTGACAAAAACGACCCCCTACGGCATGGAACCGCTGCTGCCTGTCTCCCTGTGGTGGTTGGGGGGGGGGGGGGGCTTGGGTGCGGCTGGTGGTGGTACTGGCAGATGCTGCTGCTGCTGCTGTTGAGCCCGAGACACCAGCAGGCTGTGGGACCTGCCTACTGCTGCCAATGCTTGCAATGATGCGCCTCCTTGCAAGGCCCACAAGCGCATCCTCCTCCTCCTCCTCAGAGCTGCTGAGGACGACATCCCCTGGAGGTGGTGGCACCCAGTCTCTGTCTGTCACCGTGTCATCATCAGCCTCCTCCTCCTGAAACATGTCCTGCTTGGATGATGACCCCCCAAACTCCTCTCCTGATGCATGGATGGGCTGCTTGACTGTCGCCACAGTCTTGCTGTCCAATCCCTCATCCCCCAAAGTGCCCATCAGCATCTCCTCCTCCAAATCGCCAACAACAGCAGACAATTGACGCATCATGCCTGGGGTCAAAAGAGTGCTGAGTGACAGGTCGGCGACTGACGGTGAACTGGCATCCTCCCCAGGCCCTGCTGGGCGGCTGCTGCGAACAGGGGTGGTGGTGGTGGTGGTGAGGGTGGAGGCCTCGGATGCAGAGCTGATGGCGGGCTGCTCATCCTCCGTCATCAGTTGCACCACAGTGTCTGCATCCTTTTCCTCAATGGGACGTTTCCGACCCGGCTGGAGGAAAATCGGAGCAGGTGCTACACGCTGCTGCTGCTGCTGTGTCTCTGCAGCGTGAGTTGCAGATGCTCCTGCTGGGCGGCGCCCAAGGCGTCCACGGCCAGTGGCTATGGGAGGAATGTTAGCCACTGACGCTGCTGCTGCGGAACTGTGCATGGTGGCGCGGCCGTGCCCGCGGCTTGCCACAATGCTGCTCCCTCTCCTCCTGATTCCCTTGCTGCCCTTCCCCTTGCCCAAACCGCGCTGGCTGCCACTTCCAGACATCTTCGATGTTTTGGGCGTAAACACAAAAGTTTTTGAAAAGGGCGGGTGAAAAGTGGGGTACTTTAATGGAGTGGGTTGGTGGGTGAGGTGACTAAGTGAGTGTCCCGACTCCCTAGTACAGTAAGTAAGTAGTAACAGTCAGGAAGTACAACTAGCAGTTACAATAATCAGTAGTAATCACAAGGAAATAGAGTGTGTGTACACTACAGACAGTGAGTGCACGCACGCGCAAACACGCGCAGGAGCTGGCCTATGAACAGAGAGTGAGTGAGTGTCCCTAGTACAGTAAGTAAGTAGTAACAGTCAGGAAGTACAACTAGAAGTTACAATAATCAGTAGTAATCACAAGGAAATAGAGTGTGTGTACACTACAGACAGTGAGTGCACGCACGCGCACACACGTGCAGGAGCTAGCCTATGAACAGTGACTGAGTGAGTGTCCCTACTACAGTAAGTAAGTAGTAACTGTCAGAAAGTAGAATTTACAATAATCAATCAGTAATCAGAAGGAAATAGAGTGTGTGTACAGTACACAGACAGTGAGTGCACACACACACGCAGGAGCTAGTAGCCTATGAACAGTGACAGTGAGTGTCCTAGTACAGTTACAGTATATAACTATTCAGAAGGAAATAGAGTGTGTGTACAGTACACAGACAGTGAGTGCACGCACACGCAGGAGCTAGTAGCCTATGAACAGTGACAGTCAGTGAGTGTCCTAGTACAGTTACAGTATATAACTATTCAGAAGGAAATAGAGTGTGTGTACAGTACACAGACAGTGAGTGCACGCACACGCAGGAGCTAGCCTATGAACAGTGACAGTCAGTGAGTGTCCTAGTACAGTTACAGTATATAACTATTCAGAAGGAAATAGAGTGTGTGTACAGTACACAGACAGTGAGTGAGTGCACGCACACGCAGGAGCTAGCCTATGAACAGTGACCGTCAGTGAGTGTCCTAGTACAGTTACAGTATATAACTATTCAGAAGGAAATAGAGTGTGTGTACAGTACACAGACAGTGAGTGAGTGCACGCACACGCAGGAGCTAGCCTATGAACAGTGACAGTCAGTGAGTGTCCTAGTACAGTTACAGTATATAACTATTCAGAAGGAAATAGAGTGTGTGTACAGTACACAGACAGTGAGTGAGTGCACGCACACGCAGGAGCTAGCCTATGAACAGTGACAGTCAGTGAGTGTCCTAGTACAGTTACAGTATATAACTATTCAGAAGGAAATAGAGTGTGTGTACAGTACACAGACAGTGAGTGCACGCACACGCAGGAGCTAGTAGCCTATGAACAGTGACAGTCAGTGAGTGTCCTAGTACAGTTACAGTATATAACTATTCAGAAGGAAATAGAGTGTGTGTACACAGACAGTGAGTGCAAGCACACGCAGGAGCTAGTAGCCTATGAACAGTGACAGTGAGTGTCCTAGTACAGTTACAGTATATAACTATTCAGAAGGAAATAGAGTGTGTGTACACAGACAGTGAGTGCAAGCACACGCAGGAGCTAGTAGCCTATGAACAGTGACAGTGAGTGTCCTAGTACAGTTACAGTATATAACTACAATACAAAATACAATCACTAAGTAGTAAAGGACAGCAGAAATACTGTCTAATACTATCTAATACTGTCTAATACTGTCTAATACTAATGAGAAATAAACTAACAGAGGACAGGAGGACAGCTGCCCACACAGGCAGGCCCTGAGGCCTAAAGCTGTAAGCCGGCAGCAGCTGGCCTGTCTCTATGTAACACAAAAGCTACTAACTAAAATACAATGTCTATCTAACTAACAACAATATAGGTGTGTATAGGAGGTGTATGTGAGCAAAAACGCTAGGTAAATGACCACAATAGAGCTCTTGCTAAGCCAAAGCACAAAGGAGCAACTCTCTCTCTATGCAAGTCTCAGGCAAGGACGGAGAAACGGAACATGGCGGCCGCTATTTATAGGGTAGGGGCTGGCCAGGGTCCCCCTCTGTGATTGGCTGCCGTCAGAGGGCCTGGGAGCCCTCTGATTGGCTCTAAGGACATCAATCTGGGCTATGACGCTATTCGAGCTCGGTATTCGAGCTCGAATAGCGCCGTTTGCTCGAATAGCTCGAATAGTGAATGGGCTATTCGCGTTTACTCGAATAGCCCATTCGAATAGCTGCAGCTATTCGGAGCTCGAATACCGAGCTTGAATAGCTGAAAAAGAGCTCGAATATTCGAGCTACTCGAATATTCGAGCTCTGCTGAGCACCACTGCACAACAGCACAATAACCTTTAAACAAAAAACATTTCTTTGTTACAGCTGATACAAATCCTAAAATAAATCTGCACTGTTTCTACTTCCTGATTCATGGAAGCAGACATATTGTTAACATCCTGTGATCTCACATGACTTCCTATGGCAGATAAGCAGATAAGCATCTGCTTATCTGCCATAGGAAGTCATGTGAGATCAAATTACAACTAGTGATTAGACACAAATGAGGGGCAATTACAGTCTAAACTCTCTAAATACATACAGGGTACATTTATGTTATGTTTTCCTTGTGTCCTGTGTAAGAGTTCATGATCACTTTAACCCACTCACAATTTGTGCATCCCTCTGGGGCATTTTTTAAAGCGCATGTGTTATTATGCCGTCAGTGAGTTGGGTGCAGGGTGAACAGAATGACGGCTCACCCCTGCTGCCTCTCAAATTACCCTTGCAGGGGGTGCGCACTATAGCATTTACTACTACTACTTCACTTTTTTCCCCTCCACCAGTGTTTGTACAGTTACCTAAGAGCAGTTGCTGTTTATCTCATGCCAGTAAATCCCTGAATACTTCATTTCAAGTTGATGTCAGATGCCTGACAATAGCCCACACAATCTTCACTACTGCGGAGAGAACAGTGCCTTTGTTTCCACTTTTTTTCTCCATTCCTAACATTCAGATCAACGAAGGAGGCAGGGATACTTCCTTTATACTCTCCTCAAAGTACAGCAGGGTGTGCAGCCACATGGTTCTGTACAACTCCGGGGTGTTCACAGAGACAGAACACACAGGAGGTGTATGGAGCTTTGAGGCTGCACAATGGCAGTGCTATGATGAAAGGAGAGCAGATGTGAACCAGGTATTGTATAATGTTACCTGTACTAATTTGCCTGTCTCCAGAGGTCAAAGGAGGGGAAGGGGTGGGGGACTGAGCTGGGATGACCTGAGCTTTGTGGTGAGTGGGTTTGTCCCAAGTTTTGCTCAGAGGGCCCAGCCATTTGTAGTTACACCCCTGACTGGGGTATCCTTCTACACCAGGCATGTCCAAAGTCCGGCCTGGGGGCAAAATGTGGCCCGTCATGTCTTTTCTGGTGGCCCCAAAGCCCCAAAGCCCCATAGCTCCCAACTGTCCTTTTTTTGGAGGGACAATCTCTCTTTGGGAACCAAATCCCTATTTCTTTCTCATGTGTTCCCTCTTTCAGGACTGATGTATAGATCTATGTAAATATATGTATTTTTTCTACTGAAAAGTGTGTTAGTATGACTAACTTTATTCCCATAATTGGAATTGATATATTTCTTATTTTCCAATGTGTAAAATGTTGGGAGGTATACCAAAGATGTCTACTCTACAGTTGTTAATTCCATGCAGCCCGAAGGCTGTAGATGCGGTTCCACATACAGGGGCCACCTTATGTTGCCACTCAGCCTCCCCCTTGCTTGTCTGTAGGTTATCAGTCATCACTGTAGTAGTAGCAGCCACTGACTAGCTGCCGCCACTGTGCCAGCAGCAGTAGCAGCCACTGATTATGAGCGTAGTGTACCTGCTGACAATCAGCAACAATGTTGTTTAATTTCAACACCCCTGTTCTACACCATCACTGCCATTACAGAATGAGTTTTTGAAAGCTTTCTACTGTAGAGATGTGCAACCTTTAGGCAGAGGCACAAAAGGGAGAGGGTGTTGTGGCACCCTGAAGCACAAAACACACAGGAAACAAAAATGGGAGCCCAATGGTGCAGTACGTTAAGACAAGGAAGTATAAATTGACGAAATCAAAATACTACTCACAAAGGTGGGTTGCAAGGGGCAACCAACCTCAGGAAGCAGGTGGAGACAATGAACCCGACTCCACACGGGTTGGACAAGCCATACCTAGCTGTGGTCGCTCTCGTTAAGAAAAATGACAGTACTTCCGGTTCCGGCGCCGCGGGAGATGGCAGCATAGAACGAGAGCTCCGTCTCGCCTGCGCAGATAGACTGTCCCCCACAGCAAACTATCCCCGGAACGAGATGGCAGAGCCGGCGGAACAAACGGCGATGGACCGCTATGTCCTCCGCACCCCGCGTGAGAAACAGCAGCCAAAACAGCCGAGGCATGGGCAGCGTGGCGGGACATCCAAGATGGCGGGCGCACAGCCAGGACAAGAGCCAGAGACTTCCGAAATGCCGGAGGAGACGCAGCAATCCACCGCTATTAATGCGGAAAGCCAAAGTCGGATGCCTCCCGCAGATTCTCCCACAAAGCCACCTGAAGAAAACTCAATCGAGTCAGAGACGAAAGCGGAGATAGATTCGGCAAGCGCAGAGCTGACACAGGTACCTGTTCCACCAATCATTAACTATGCTTTGATAGCACAAGAAGTAGTCAAACTTTTAAAGCCAGAATTAACCGCAACAATAGCAGAGGCTATGGAGCAGCATATAAGAGTTTTACAAGATGAAGTGTCTATACAAGCAGTGAGGATAGGGAAAGCGGAAGCTAGAATAAGTGACCTGGAGGATAAACAAGAAGAGACTAACAAACTGGCACAAACAGTCAATGCTAGACAAGTTGTCTTCTTTGATAAATTAGATGATTTAGAAAACAGGTCGAGGAGAAACAACCTTAGAATAATAGGGGTACCAGAATCCATAAAACCTGCTGACTTATCAGATCTCTGCTCCTTTGCAAAGCACTAGGCCTCAATGCATATTTTAAAGTGGAGAGGGCACACCGCATAGGCCCACAACGCCCAGACAGAAAATCTCCTCGTGCAGTGATAGCACGTTATCTGGACTACACGGAAAAAGTTTCCATAATGAGAGCCTACAGATCACTGCGGAATCTAGTAGTAGATGGAAGAAAACTGCTTTTATTTGCTGACTACTCTGCTGAAGTCAATAAAGCACGAAAGACTTTTAATGTAGTGTGCCAATCTCTAGTGCGCCGCAGACTTAGGTTTGCACTCAATTACCCAGCTACGCTATACATTTATCCGCCAGATGAGAAGCCGGTAATCTTCACATCCCCTACGGAGGCAGAGGACTACCTTAAACAATACCCAGAACACAGCTCTCCAGTAGCAAATAAATCACCAATGAAGCAACTTACTATTGAAGGAGAAGGAACTCCTGGAAAGTCTAGCGCCTTTGCCTCGAGCCAGGAATCAGCACCATGGGATGATTGACATTAACCAGGAAGAAAACTATGAAGTCTTTTAAGGGATTTGAAAAAACCCTTACGAAGTAACTTGGGGGACAGACCTATAAGTTTCACCTATTAGCTATTATAGTCTGGAAGAAGGCGGAGAAACTTTTGAAAGTTTATTGTCAAGATTTGAGCGACCGCCTTCTCCTCAATCAGGCGACACGAACCTCTCTCAATGAGAACCAGAACTTTCTGACCATAAAAATGGTCTTATATGCAAAGTCCCATATTTCCTTAAACAGTGGGATAAGCAATGTTCCGTGTTTATGGATAATTCCAATCTGTTTGATACCTGTAATTTTTCTTTTTGCAGCATGGGACAATACTCCCTCGGAAAAAAGGGAGTCAATAAGAAATGAAGGTAACATGCAAATGTTAGAAAAAAGTTGTTTGTTGACAAGGATAAAGAGTTCTCAGCAGTTAAAGAGACCTCATCCATTGTCAACTAAGGGTGCTATTCAACCCAGGTTTAATTATAGTGTTAATGGTTCTCCTCCTCCCCAGATCTCTCCGCTACCTCCTGATACCAAACGAAAAAACAAAATAGAATTATATCTCCCTCTAAACATAAGTCTTCCTGCTAGCTGCTGGGACGGCAGGGGGCTAAATATTGCAGAAATATTCATTATACTAATTTTAATACTAATTCAGGCCCCAACGTGATTATTACAACCTGGAATGTTAAAGGACTTAGAACCCCTCAAAAAAGGACCCAGGTTTTGCGACATCTGGGAAAGATGAAAGTGGACTTAGCACTGCTACAAGAATCTCACTTAAAAATTCAAGAGTTTCCATTGATGTCCAAGATGTGGGTCCGAGAAGTGATAGGGGCACCATCACAAGGTAGAAAAGCTGGGGTAATGTTATTATTAAGTAAGTCTTTCCCAGGGAAGGTAGTCTCTTATGAAACAGACAAAGAAGAAGGTAGATGGGTAAGAGTGGTATTGCAAATAGAAAATGATACTATACTATTATGGGGTGTTTATGGGCCTAATAGCAATAATAGAGACTTTTTCAATAAGTTAGCAGCAGACATATCACAAGAGTCTGGACAAACTAAATGCATAGTTTTAGGGGATTTTAATGCAGTACCTGTCCCAAAGGAAGATAGACAATCTCCCCGCCAGATGTCAGATCATCCCACGTCACAAGACCAGTCATTAGCTACATTTTTAATTAAAACAGCATTAATAGACGGTTGGCGGCACCTAAACCCATTAGAAAGAGACTATACACATTTTTCTAGAGTCCACCTAACCCATTCCAGGATAGATCTAATCTTATTTTCGCATAGCCTTATTACATCTCTGAAAGAAATATCTATAAAAGCAATGGTGATCTCAGATCATGCCCCAGTAACAGCTAAATTACTACTCCGCACAAAAACCCCACAGGTGACGTGGCGATTTCCCACATATCTATACGCTGATGAACAATTTCACAAATATTTGACATACTGGTGGAGAGATTATTGTACAAACAACAAAAATCATCAAAATCAGCCAATCTTGTTCTGGGAAACGGCCAAAGCAGTACTGAGGGGACAGATAATGGCCTACTCATCAACATATAAAAAGAAATCGTTAGAAAACTATATGTCTACTTGTATTAAAACTAGAAATTCATATCTACTATTCAAATCGGATCCCTCTGTGAAAAATAGGGAACAATGGCTTCAAGATAAAAAAGATTGTGATATTTGTCTAGAAAGATATGACAAAACATACAGGGTTCATGGGGCAGCAAAATTTTTTAAATGGGGAAACAAATCGGGGAAGTTACTAGCAAATATGACCAAGACAAAATATCCGCCTATGGTAATTTCACAATTAAAAGATAACAGAGGGGAAATTATCCAGGGGAAGGAAAACATAATAAAGGTTTTTTGCGACTATTATAAACACATATATTCCTCAAAAGTAAACGATAACACTGCACAAAACTCCTTCCTAGAAAAAGTTACTCTTCCAAAAATATCTGAAGAAGATCTGGAATGGCTAAATGCTGATATAACAACAGGGGAAATAACGAATGCGATAAAATCACTCACTCTTGGTAAAGCACCGGGACCGGATGGTCTCTCGTCAGAGTTCTTTAAAATCTTAAAATTAGAAGTGGGAGACTCAATAGCTTTTTTATTTAATACTATCTACAAAAAAAATGAACTCCCTCCCACAGCAAATGATGCTTTTATTAAGCTCCTGCCGAAACCTGGGAAAGACTTACTAGAACCAGCCTCTTATAGACCAATCTCATTACTAAATGTAGATTTCAAATTACTTACTAAAATACTGGCAGATAGATTGTCAGACATACTGCCAAATTTAGTGAGTAACTCCCAGGTGGGGTTCATTAAAAACCGTAGCGGTATCATCAATATTAGAAAGGCACTACTAGTCCTGGAGAGACACAGGTTAGACTCGAGAGCAAGACAAACGGAGGCCTTCTTGGCGTTAGACGCTGAGAAGGCCTTCGATAGTATAGAATGGACATGGATAAATAGGGTATTGACAAAAAATGGATTTGGGGGAAAATTTATGTCCTTCGTGGATCTTATGCATGTTAATCCACAGGCACGTATTTCCTTAATGGGGATGAATGGTCAGAAATTTGGTCTGGGTAGAGGGGTGCGACAGGGTTGCCCTTTATCTCCACTCCTGTTCAACTTAGCCTTGGAGCCTCTGTCGCGCTCCTTCACCCAGAATGAGATATTCAAGGGAATCTCGATTGGGCAACATAAACTCTTATCCGCGCTATATGCAGATGACATTTTGCTATTCATGGCAGATCCAGAGGGAGAAGTAAAAAAAGTCATAGATCACATAAATGTGTTTGGAGCTTCCTCTGGGTTTGTCATAAATTATCACAAAAGTGAACTACTATTCTTATCCCCAAAACAAGCCAACAAACATTGCCCAACATTGGAGAGGTTAAAGATAAATTACAAAAACTCCTTCATCACCTACTTAGGAATTAAGCTCCCAAGACAAATGGACCAGTTATATAATTTAAATTATACACCCCTAATCCAGAAAATTATAAAAGAAGTGTCATCTTGGGAACACCTTCCATTGTCACTAGCGGGAAGAATCCAACTGATAAAAATGTTCAGTGTAGCTAGGCTCTTATATCCTCTACAGAATCTCCCAATATTATTGAAACACAAAGACACTAAACGTTTAGAATCAACCTTTATTAAATTTCTTTGGAAATCAAAAAAACCAAGAATAGCATTAGCAAAGCTAAAAGCTCCCATTCCCCATATAGGTCTTAATTTTCCAGACTTAAGGGTATATAACTTGGCTGCGATTTTCAGACATGTCCGAGACTGGTTGAGTGGCACATCTTTTTACACATCCACAGGATTAGATGAAGCAATGGTGGCTCCTTATTCTCTTGTAGGAGTTCTCCATACCCCCTGGCGTAACTTACCTGCTAATATTAAAAAGAACACTTTGATAAGAGACACGATAATCACTTGGAGAGAGGTCAGAAAAAATTATAATTTACCAGCACATATTTCCTCATTATGGCCCTTTACAAAAAATCCTAATTTCAAACCGGGCACTATGCATGAAGCCTATCAACAATGGGAAGCTATGGGAATAACTAACTTGGGACATTTTATGGACTCGGAAGGGAAATTATTAGAATGGAATGAAGCCCTCAAAACAAAAGAAATACTCTCGAATCATGACTATTACTATAGGCAGGTCACTAGCTTTGCTAAGAAAGCTACGGGAGGAATAGGGATCATCAAAACACATTCCAAATTTGAAGATTTACTGAGTGGTCCAAAACAAAAACAGTCTTTGTCCTGGATATATGCCTTCTTGAGAGATACACAGATCCGGCGCAAAGACTATAATTCCCAGTTCTATAAATGGGCAGACTCAATAAACATTCCAAGAGACGAATTCCTAGAATATGCTAAAAAAGGCTGGGAAGCGGTAAGACACACTATAACTAGTGAGGAATGGAGAGAAATGTTCCTCAAAACAATATATAGAGCCTATATCCCTATTATGAAACCATACAAATCTCAAAACTCTGAGGCAGAATTAAAATGTCCTAAATGCGGCAGTTTAACTCCGAATTTGAATCACATGATATGGTTTTGTGTCTCCATTCAGGGATTTTGGAAAGAGATAATAAGCATGATGAATACTATCTCTAACAATCAGAGGATAGTTGATCCTTTATTTTGCTTATTTCACAATATTAGACAAAGCGAGGAAACAGAATCTTCCTGGATCTCTGAATGGGAACACCTGTGTCTATTAGCAGCTAAAAAAGCAGTTATGAAAAAATGGATTGACCCAATACCGCCATAAGGCCTCTTGCACACTGCATGCATTTCAGATTCCGATTCCGCTTTTTAATCTGTTTTTACATCCGAATCCGATTCAGATTTTTAATCTTAACTGCATGCTGCGTTTTTTGATCCGTTTTTCTGTTGAATGTATTCAAGGAAAATCGGAAACGGAATCGGAATCGGAATCGGAAACGGAATCGGAATCGGAAAACGGATTTGCAGTGTGCAGGGAGCCTTACTAAGTGAAGTAAAAACACTTCTCAACCACCTATTACACCTAGAACGGCTATCAATGGAACGAATGAAACCTAAAACAAAACCAAAATTTTTTAAAATATGGCAGCCTTTCATTGAAAAAACATATAATAGAGATCAAATTATACAACTGATGAAGGCTTTTGAAAATTCAGAGTGGTATTTAAAGGGCAAAATTGGGGGTTATTTGGGCCTACTGGAAATATGACAAATCAATGTTCTAAATGCTTTATTTGAGGGACTTATACAGGAGGAGGGAGAGGGGGAGGGGATGAAGGGAGAACGGTAGTAGTTTGTAGTTTTGTTTTTTGTTTTGTGTTTAACCTCTAACCAAAAAAGATGTTTTATTGCTAAAAACAGTGGACGTTGACTTTGAAGAAAGACAATTTGTTACAAATACAGGAGAAACAAAAACGTCGGAGAAGTTAGGCTTTAAACATTAATAGTAAATGCTCCTAATTCAAGGACACTGGCAAAGCAATATTCTATACATCTTAATAAAAGTTAATGAAAACATGTTATGAGTAACATAGGAAAAAGTATTGATGTATAAATACATGAAAATGTGGAAATATTGTAATGCACAATACTAATAAAAAATATTTGAAAAAAAAAGAAAAATGACAGTAGCCCAATGTGGTGGGAACCACGGGTATACTGTCTTGACCCCTACAACAGGGGATTTTGGGGGTATTAAAGGCACAATTAAAGGCAAAGAGGAGCCCTGGTGTGTTTAAAATAGATTAAAACCAGTTTAAAACAAAAAAGCTGAGGTGGCTTACCTCAATAAAAAAAATTCTTGTTTAGAACAAGAACATTTATGCATGCTCAAACACCAAGTTTAACCCTAACAAATCTGGCTTTGCAAATCTGGTCTAATTGGCTTATCATGAAGCATAGCTCATGCAAATATGCATTTTCTTTCGCATGCCAAACTATGCAGGGTCAAAAACCAATACCGCAAAGCAGTTGCCCTGCGGGAATTAGTTGATGCTACATTAGCAATAGAGATGTCGCGAACCTCCGATTTTCGGTTCGCGAACCGGGTTCGCGAACTTCCGCAGAAGGTTCGGTTCGCGGAAAAATTCGCGAACCGCAATAGACTTCAATGTGGAGGCGAACTTTGAAAAATAGAAAAAATTATGCTGGCCACAAAAGTGATGGAAAAGATGTTTCAAGGGGTCTAACACCTGGAGGGGGGCATGGCGGAGTGGGATACATGCCAAAAGTCCCGGTGAAAAATGTGACGCAAAGCAGCGTTTTAAGGGCAGAAATCACATTGAATGCTAAATTGCAGGCCTAACGTGCTTTCAAACATCTTGCATGTGTATACATCAAACAGGGAGTGTAATTAGAGTACTGCTTCACACTGACACACCAAACTCACTGTGTAACGCACCGCAAACAGCTGTTTGTGTAGTGACGGCCATGCTGGACTACTGCGCAACATGGCGTGATTGCTCTTCCTCACTCAGTGATGTCAGGTAATGTGTGACTTCCTTCTCAACTTTCCATGGCCTTGTTAAAAGGCTTACGTTTTGTTTTTAATTTACATTTTCTACTTGCTGTGTACTTGTTCAGTACCGCTACAATGAGAATCCTGTGGAGGCGGGCAAGTCTGCCATTGTGACCCCGGGTAATGGCCGGGGAATGAGAGGTTTGAATCCGGTGTGGAGCCTGAGCAATGTACTTTAAATCCTTTAACGAGAACCAGTTATGGCGGGCAAAGATGACACCACATTCCTTTCACGAGAATCATATGGAGGCGGGCAAGTCTGTCATTTGTGACCCCGGGTAATGGCCGGGGAATGAGGGATGGAATCCGGTGTGGAGCCTGAGAAACGGCTACCACCACACATCCAAGGAGGGCAGCAGGTAGGCATGCACGCCAGCCCCGAGGTAGTGACCAAAAATAACAATACAGGAGGCGGACTTTCGAGGCCCTGCTGTGTATTTGAAATGAATGTACTTTAAATCCTTTAACGAGAACCAGTTATGGCGGGCAAAGATGACACCACATTCCTTTCACGAGAATCATATGGAGGCGGGCAAGTCTGTCATTTGTGACCCCGGGTAATGGCCGGGAAATGAGGGATGGAATCCGGTGTGGAGCCTGAGAAACGGCTACCACTACACATCCAAGGAGGGCAGCAGGTAGGCATGCACGCCCGCTCCGAGGTAGTGATAAAAAATAACAATACAGGAGGCGGACTTTCGAGGCCCTGCTGTGTATTTGAAATGAATTAACTTTAAATCCTTTAACAGGAATCCGTTATGGAGGGCAAGTCTGCCATTGTCACCGCGGGGAATGAAGGTTGGATTGCGGCCCGAAGTGGGAGCCTGCTGAGACCCATGCTGTAGCTGCCCTGACCGTGCTTTGCAGCAGGGCCGTGCAGAGGGTCCTTAAGTGGGGGGTGCTCAAATTTTAAAAAGGGGCCTGGCAACATCTTCCCCCGCATGCCCCCCTCCTCGTTTCTGGCTAGGGGGTATTGGTTGTCAACAGTGCTGAATGCAGATGCTGGGTGCCATGTGGGTTCTGGGTGTGAGTACAGAGTCTCATGTGGGTTCTGGCTATGGGTGCAGGTACTGGATGTGACATGGGTGCGAATACTTGGCACTATGCCTGTACTGGGTGCTGGTACTTTATGTGCGGGTACGGGTTAAGTGCTTGGTGCAGATAGTGGGAGCCATGTGGAGGCTCTGTGCAGGTGTGAGTACTGGGTGCAATTTTAGGCATGGGTGCAGATACTTATACCTTTATAGCAGTATCAAGCAGACTTTGTGTCTCCTTCCAACCAACTCTTTTGGCGCCACCACCCTCAAATCAGCAGTGATAGGTGCCCACTGTTAGTGGGTTAGAGTGGGCACAGTGGAGCCCACAGTGGAGGCACAGACTCACCTTTCTATACTGGGACCTCTGTCCCTCTTGATCAGCACCCAAGCTTCTTTTCAGGCAAAGAAGAAGTGGTTACCAATATGCAGTGGTTGCTAAGCATTAGTAGATGCAAAACTGCAGTAAGTGCCAAGGTGCAGCGGGTGGTAAGATGCAAAGGTTCACTTTGTGCTAAGTTGTAGTGGGTGATGAGATGCCAAAGTACAGTCTGTGTCAAGCTGCTGTGGGTACCAAGGTCCAGTTTGTATTGGGTGTTTATTTGCAGTGGGTGCTATGCAGTATTGGGTGTTGAATGAGTAGCAGATGTTGATAAACAATAGTGGGTGCCATGTGAGTGTTAATTGGTACAGGGAGACATGTGAGTGTTGGACATGAGTGAGTAGGGAGTGTCATGTGTGGTCTGGATGTGTGCCATGGTAGAGTACTCTCCCATATGGGTTCAGACCAAGGATGGGTACTGGGTGCTATTTGGGTCCTGGCCATGGACGGGTACTGGGTGCATATAATGGCTTTGGAACTTGGTGATGTGTGAGTACTGTGCCATGTGGGTGTTGATTATGGGGGTATTTGGGTCTTAGATACAAATACTGAGTGCCAAGTGGGTACTGGGAGTGAGTACATGGTGACATATGGGTGATGGATGCTGGATAGTAGGGTATTTGTTGTCATGTGGGTGCTAAAGGCAGATGCTGGGTGCCATGTGGATTCTGGGTGCTGACACAGGGTGTCATGTGGATTCTGGCTTTATGGGTGTGTATCAACTATCATGAAGGTGTTGATTGCAGGTACTCAGTCCCTTGTGAGTTCTGGGTGCAAGTACTGGATGTGATAGGTGAGTGCTTGGTGTTTGTACTGGGCACTTAGTGCAACTGGAACTACTGCAGATGAAGCATGTGGGTGTTGGGTGCAGGTACTGGGTATCACATAGGTGCGAATACTTGGTGCCATGCCTGCACTGGGTGCTAGCTATGGGTGGGCATTGTGTGTTATGTGGGTTCTGTGTGCAGGTACTTTGGGTGCTAGTACTAGTTATGTGAGTGCAGATAGTGGGTGCAGAGATGGGACAAGGTCCTTCAGCACCCAAGGCTGAGACAGCAAAGTGCGCCCCTCCATCCCTCCCACCCCATCTGTCACACACTGATTGCTATTAGACTAATAGGTGCCCCAGGGCCCCCAAACTCCCCAACACCTTAATCTCTAGTTATCTGGCTTGCAGTCACTGTCATGTATCCCCTTTTCTTATTTCTTTCTGCTTCATACACAATTAGGAATGACAGCTGAATGAATTGTGCGCCCCCTCCTACACTGCGCCCTGAGGCTGGAGCCTCTCCAGCCTATGCCTCGGCCCGGCCCTGAGTGGGTGCCATGTGGAGGCTGTGTGCAGGTGTGAGTAGTGAGTGCCATGTTGGGACTGGGTGCAAGTACTGTGCCATGTGGTGTGGGTGTGAGTACTGGGTGTCCGCTATAGGGTGAAGGGGTGCAGGTACTGGGTGTCATGTGGCTATTTGATGCAAGTACTAAGTGCCATATTGTGGCCGGATGTGAGTATTGGGTGCAGGGTGCAAATACTGGGTGCTTGCTATAGTGGGGGTTACTGGTTGAGTGTAATGTGGGTGCTGAATATTGGTGGGATTGTTGTGGGTGCAGGGGGTGGGAGATCACTGTGGGTACTGCTATGAATGGCATAGTTGCTGCTAGGGGAGGTAGAGGTTAGTATGGTTGCTGGGGGAAGGGTAGGTCACTGTGGGTGCTGGGGGGGAGTAACTGTGGGTGCTGTGGAAGGTAGAGGTCAATATGAGTGCTGGAGGAAAGGGAGGTCACCGTGGGTCCTTTGGGGGAGGTCACTGTGTGTCTTGGGAGAGGTAGAGGTCATTGTGGGTGCTGGAGGAAGGGGAGGTCACTATGGGTGTTGCTGTGAATGGCATAGTTGCTGCTAAGGGAGGTAGAGGTCAGTATGGGTGCTGGGGGAAGGATAATTCACTGTGGGTTCTGTGGAAGGAAGAGATCAGTATGGGTGCTGGAGGAAGGGGAGGTGACTGTGGGTGCTGGGATAGTCAGTGTAGTTACTGGAGGAGGGAGTGGATGCTGGGTGTTGGGAGAGGTCGCTGTGGGCGCTGGCAATGGGAGAGGTGCTGTTTTTGGGTTGGGAGGTCCCTGTGGGTGCTGCAGGGGACAGGAAGGTAGCCACTGGGGGAGGGAAAGATCACTGTGGGTGCTGTGGGAGGGATAGGTCAGTGTGGGTGCTGGGGTAGGCAGGATCACTGCTAGAGCTGGGGAGGGAGAGGTCACTGTGGGTGCTAGGTGGAGGGAGAGGTAACTGTGGGTGCTAGGTGGAGGGAGAGGTAACTGTGGGTGCTAGGTGGAGGGAGAGGTCACTGTGGGTACTAGGTGGAGGGAAAGGTCACTGTGGGTGCTGAGGGAGGGAGAGGTCACTGTGGATGCTAGGTGGAGCGAGAGGTCACTGTGGGTGCTAGGTGGAGGGAAAGGTCACTGTGGGTGCTAGGTGGAGGGAGAGGTCACTGGATGCTAGGTGGAGGGAGAGGTCACTTTGGGTGCTAGGTGATGGGAGATATCACTGTGGGTACTGGGGAGGGAGAGGTCAGTATGGGTCCTAGGGGGAGGGAGAGGTCACTGTGGGTGCTAGGTGGATGGAGAGGTCACTGTGGGTGCTGGGGGAGGGAGAGGTTACTGTGGGTGCTTGGTGGAGGGAGAGGTCACTGTGGGTCCTAGATGGAGGGAGAGGTCACTGTGGATGCTAGGTGATGGGAGATATCCCTGTGGGTACTGGGGAGGGAGAGGTCAGTATGGGTCATAGGTGGAGGGAGAAGTCACTGTGGGTGCTAGGTGGATGGAGAGGTCACTGTGGGTGCTAGGGGAGGGAGTGGTCACTGTGGGTACTAGGTGGAGGGAGAGGTCACTATGGGTGCTGGGGGAGGTAGAGGTCAGTATGGGTCCTAGGTGGAGGGAGAGGTCAGTATGCCACACTAGGATTCCTGTTTGGGCCTCTTCACTGCAAAGTGTCCCAGGCGGGGGCGGAGCTTCCCGCGGGTGGGCGTGGCTTATCGCGATCGGGGGCGTGGCTTATTTTGCGCGCCGAGAGGGGCCTTTTTTTGAAGGTTTTAAAAGGGGGGGGTGCCTGGGCACCCAGAGCACCCCCCTCTGCACGTGCCTGCTTTGCAGACCAGGCATCTGTGGTCAGATGGACCCTTGAGCCAGTGGAAGACAAACCAAGTCGAAAGCATTTGCCAAGAATGTTTTACGGAGGGCAAGTTTTTTTGCCCTTTTTTTAAATTTTTTGAAAATGATAGATGGTTGTATTTTTAAATTGTTTGAAAGTTTAGATGGTTGTATTTTTAAATTGTTTGAAAGTTTAGATGGTTGTATTTTTAAATTGTTTAAAAGTGTATCCATTCTTCCTCCCCCCCAGCCACGAACAATACCATGGGAACGTGGAGCAGCAGAAGCCCCCTGTGACGGCTGCCACGGTTGTTCTCCGCTGCTTGTCTTTTGAGGGGTGCTTCTTTTCCTCAGGTGTTCTTGCCATAGCTGTTTGTGCCTTCTCTCCAGGTGCCTTCGTAAAGCACTTGTCCCTACGTGACAGTTGGCCTTTCCACGGCTCAATTTTTGCTGGCAGAGACAACAGATGGCTTTGCTCCGATCTGAGACACACACGTGAAAAAATTTCCAAACCGCTGAGCCCCCCTGGGCTGATGGCGCTACGGTGGCATCAGCAGCAGCTGACGTTGAAGGGCATGTGTGCTCCCTGGCCATAGCTGGCGATACATGGCACCGGACACTGCCCCCAGCTGTTTCTGAGGACGAGCTCCCTCTGCTTCTATCATGGAGTCGTCTCCTCCTACTCCTCTCTGACTCCTCCTCTGAACTGTCCCCCTGGTCATCTCCTCTACCGGGAACATATGTGGTATCCGTATAATCGTCATCATAATCCTCCTGGCCAGCTGCGCTTTCCTCAGACACCTCCTCAAGTGCACCAACTTCAGGTGGTCCACCATCATCCCCATCCACACACGTTACGTCCATACTATCGCCACCTAACTCAGACGTATGAGGTGGTGTACCTGCGCCTTCTTGTTGTTGTTGCAGTAGTGGCTGGGAATCAGTGATTTCACCACCACCACCAAATAACTCCTGCGAAGTGTCAAATGCAGCGGATGTGGTGCTTGTTGTAGCGCTGGTGGCTGCGGGAGATGAGGTGTTCTGTGTTAAATACTCAATCACCTCCTCACGATTTTGGGAAGTGATGGCACGTGCCTTCTTCTGAGCACTGTATTTTGGGGCAGGTCCGCATGAAATCACAGCAACACCACCTCGCACAGCCACAGACCTGCCGGTGCCTGGTGGCCTTCCTCTGGGTCTGCCTCTACCTCTTCCTCTACCTGGTTTGTCCATTTTGTCCATCTCGGGGGTATGCTAGCTATATGCAGTGAGGTGGGTTCTCACTCAACACAACAGGTAGTTAGATGCAGTGAGCTGGGTTCACTCAACAGTAAAGGTACTTAAGATGCAGTGAGGTGGGTTCTCACTCAACACAACAGGTAGTTAGATGCAGTGAGGTGGCCAGGTAGGTTCACACTCAACACAACAGGTAGTTAGATGCAGTGAGCTGGGTTCACTCAACACCACGCTAGGTATATGCAGTGATGATGTGGGTTAAGTAAACACAACAGGTACTGGGTAGTTAGATGCAGTGAGTTCACTGAACAGTATACAGTAAAGGTACTTAAGATGCAGTGAGGTGGGTTCTCACTCAACACAACAGGTAGTTAGACTTAGATGCAGTGAGCTGGGTTCACTCAACACAACGATAGGTATATGCAGTGATGAGGTGGGTTAAGTAAACACAACAGGTACTGGGTAGTTAGATGCAGTGAGCTGGGTTCACTCAACAGTAAAGGTACTTAAGATGCAGTGAGGTGGGTTCACTCAACACAAGGCTAGGTATATGCAGTGATGAGGTGGGTTAAGTAAACACAACAGGTACTGGGTAGTTAGATGCAGTGAGCTGGGTTCACTCAACAGTAAAGGTACTTAAGATGCAGTGAGGTGGGTTCTCACTCAACACAACAGGTAGTTAGATGCAGTGAGGTGGCCAGGTGGGTTCACACTCAACACAACAGGTAGTTAGATGCAGTGAGCTGGGTTCACTCAACAGTAAAGGTACTTAAGATGCAGTGAGGTGGGTTCTCACTCAACACAACAGGTAGTTAGATGCAGTGAGGTGGCCAGGTGGGTTCACACTCAACACAACAGGTAGTTAGATGCAGTGAGCTGGGTTCACTCAACACCACGCTAGGTATATGCAGTGATGATGTGGGTTAAGTAAACACAACAGGTACTGGGTAGTTAGATGCAGTGAGCTGGGTTCACTGAACAGTATACAGTAAAGGTACTTAAGATGCAGTGAGGTGGGTTCTCACTCAACACAACAGGTAGTTAGACTTAGATGCAGTGAGCTGGGTTCACTCAACACAACGCTAGGTATATGCAGTGATGAGGTGGGTTAAGTAAACACAACAGGTACTGGGTAGTTAGATGCAGTGAGCTGGGTTCACTCAACAGTAAAGGTACTTAAGATGCAGTGAGGTGGGTTCACTCAACACAAGGCTAGGTATATGCAGTGATGAGGTGGGTTAAGTAAACACAACAGGTACTGGGTAGTTAGATGCAGTGAGCTGGGTTCACTCAACAGTAAAGGTACTTAAGATGCAGTGAGGTGGGTTCTCACTCAACACAACAGGTAGTTAGATGCAGTGAGGTGGCCAGGTGGGTTCACACTCAACACAACAGGTAGTTAGATGCAGTGAGCTGGGTTCACTCAACAGTAAAGGTACTTAAGATGCAGTGAGGTGGGTTCTCACTCAACACAACAGGTAGTTAGATGCAGTGAGGTGGCCAGGTGGGTTCACACTCAACACAACAGGTAGTTAGATGCAGTGAGCTGGGTTCACTCAACACCACGTTAGGTATATGCAGTGATGATGTGGGTTAAGTAAACACAACAGGTACTGGGTAGTTAGATGCAGTGAGCTGGGTTCACTGAACAGTATACAGTAAAGGTACTTAAGATGCAGTGAGGTGGGTTCTCACTCAACACAACAGGTAGTTAGACTTAGATGCAGTGAGCTGGGTTCACTCAACACAACGCTAGGTATATGCAGTGATGAGGTGGGTTAAGTAAACACAACAGGTACTGGGTAGTTAGATGCAGTGAGCTGGGTTCACTCAACACAAAGCTAGGTATATGCAGTGATGAGGTGGGTTAAGTAAACACAACAGGTACTGGGGTATATGCAGTACTGGGTAGTACAATGTGCAGCTCCCTGTCACACACACAGGCAGTCAGTCACTGAATGTGCTGGGCTGCTTGCAGTGGCACACACACTATCAATTAGCAAGGCTGTGCATGCAACAAAAGTGTCAGAAAAAAAAAATGTACAGGTTGAGCTCTGAAAAGAGCTGTTGCTGGGTGCTTTAAAAGCAATATTAATCAGTCAGGAACAAGCAAAGCAGCCTAGAACCTAACTAATCTGTCCCTAAGAGAAAAAGTCTGCAGCAGCTGTCCCTTTCCTCTCTCTAGCAGGCACACGAGTGACTGTAATGGCCGCCGGAGGCTGCCTTATATAAGGGGGGGTGGGGCTCCAGGGCTTACTGTAGCCTGAATGGCTACAATGTGCCTGCTGACTGTGATGCAGAGGGTCAAAGTTGACCCTCATAGTGCATTATGAGGCGAATCGAACTTCCGGAAAAGTTCGCCTGGCGCAGGTGAACGCGAACCCCCAATGTTCGCCTGGAACCGTTCGCCGGCGAACCGTTCAGTACACCTCTAATTAGCACTATCCAGGAGCGCCACGGGGAGGCTTCCAAATGCCCAATGGTTTTAACCCTGCAAACTTTGGCATGCGAAAGCAAATGCATATTTGCCTGAGCCATGTCTCGTGAGTAGCCAATTAGGCCAAATTTGCAAAACCAGATTTCTCAGGTGTTACTTGGTTTGATGCACACATACATTTTCTATAAAGTGTAGTGTTTTATTTCTATCCTCCTTTGGAGGCGGGTGGTGGATGGCTTGTTCTAGGAGGTGAGAGCCCTGGAACGAGCTGTCTGCGCCTGCCTCCCCCCCCCCTTGCTTCACTCCTTTCTCATGTGTTCGCTCCCAAGTCGCGCTCATGTAGCAGAACGCAATGGACGTTAAGGTAAGTGCCTGTGTTTAAATTTTGAGGCGCAGGTGCATGCTGCTCTTCCCGGCGCTGGCCACGCTTGGGGGGGGGGGGTCGCCTGCACCTCCCAGCCTCCCCCTCCGGGATGCCGCTGTGGTTTCCAGGCAGTGAGAGAGCTTGGGGCCCCGCGGCGTCCCGGTTTTATGGGGGCATTGGGAAGCCTCTCCGTGGCGCTCCTGGATAGTGCTAATGTAGCATGAACTAATTCCCGCAGGGCAAATGCTTTGCAGTATTGGGTTTTAACCCTGCAAACTTTGGCATGCGAAAGCAAATGCATATTTGCATGAGCTATGTCTCATGAGTAGCCAATTAGGCCAAATTTAGAAAGCCAGAAGTGTTACTTGGTTTGATGCACACATACATTTTCTATAAAGTGTAAAAAAATTCTTGTGCCTCTTAGGCTCCCTATGCTATTGTTTTTTTACTCAATTGGCACTGTGATTGGCCTGAGGAAGTGGGATCAGACCCACAAAACGAGTTACCTGTGCTAAATAAAATTCTTTGTTCATACAAGAATTTCGTTATCAAGGTAAGCCACCTCACCTTTTTCATTTTTAAGCTGGTTTTAATCTATTTTATACACACCAGGGCGCCTCTTTCCCTTTAATTGTGCTTTAGGCAGAGGCTTAATTTGCCCTTGGGATGACCAGAATTTTAATGCATACATATCTATTATGTTTCCAAAAGCATAACTATAAATAGTGGAGGCCCCCTGCCCTAGTCACAATGTCCTCTCCCTCTCCGCTACTTCTTTGTATATGAGTGGTAACAATTATAATTATTATTAATTTGCATACTCTGTGGCACTTTACCTTGCAGTGGTATAGACATAACATACAAGGAATTATGCAATGCCCTCCCGGTTTCACCTGTTAGTGGCAATATTTACCTGGGCTATGATGAACTTCCACTGTCCACAGGCAGGTTGCCCTCTGCAAACTTTGTGCTGACTTGGAGTTCTGTGCTTCACCTGTGAATGATATCATGGAGCCTTATTGCCACGTGCTTTGCACCTCTGCACCAGCACGTGGCTACCTACAGAACAGACACCACGTCTTGGTTGTATCAGGAGCTCAGATCACTGTGAAATCACACCTCTCCAAGCAGGTATTCCTCATTAGCCTTGGCATTAATCACACCGCACCTGTTGACTTCCCATACAATGACTTCTCCTTTGCTACAATATGCTAGTCCCTGAGTGCTGCTGACTTGTGGACAACCTGATCCCTTGTACTTGCTGTTCTGATGACTGATTTTAATTTTGCATCCCGCCTCCGACTTTGTTAGGGCTGGTCCAGACAGATGTCATAACCAGCCACGCACGGCAGTCCAGCAACTTGTAAGCATTCTGCGCATGCATGGGTCTCAAAAGAATAAACCGCGCATGCACAAAACGCTCACGCTGATGGGCGTGTCATCGAGACAATCATGCAGACAGGACATGCATGCGTAGTTGCGCATGACTCCCTGCTAATGGAGCTGCCTGTGGGAGAGTGGAGGAGACCCAGAGGACGCAGAGTGACCTCATGGGTACAGGGGCTGGAGGAAGCCACAGGTTCACTATTTCATTTTTTAGGTCTGTTCAGGGTTTCTTTCAATTACCAGTATCTAGTAGTTATATTATGGATTCACAAACCATCATTCACCCCCCCTTCTACACACACACACACACACACACACACACTCACACACACACACTCACACACACTCACTCACTCACACACTCACACACACACACACACACACACACACTCACACACACACACACACACACACACACACACACACACACACACACACACACACACACACACTCACACACACACACACACACACACACACGCTCACACACACACACACACACACACACTCACTCACACACACCTTTCTTCCTGCCCTCCCGCTGCTGGGCCCCTGCTCCTGTTTGTTCTCCATACAAATATGCAACTTAAAAACAGTTTGTTCAGCAAGAACTACGTGAGCACAATAATATCAGCAGTACACAGAGTTGAACCTTCACAAGATATCAACTGACAATGACATGATATCTGCCTTCTGTGAGATTAGTGGGTCATGATAAATACAGTTATTGAATTCATCCTGGCACACGCCTCGGGGCAACACCACTTGTCCTTACCGTAAGGTCATCAGTCATGTCTGGTAACATGCCTTTCATTTTGAAAAAGACATCTCAGCTTTTGATTAAAAACAGCTTTTAATAGAAATAAACAGGAGGACATTGTGTTAAAAATGTAGCCTAAGCAGTATGTTTTTTATTTTTTTTCTGGACTGATGTTACACTTAATCAACAACTAGCTGGGGGATTCATGACAATGTGATATCCAGTATATATTCAGTCCAATACTTTAGGTGGTCGGGAACTGGGTTCTTATAAAGAATATCCAGATCATAGCTTCATTTACAGACGACATAAAACCATGTACACTGTGTTCCAATTTATTAATCAAATTGTATTTAAAAGGACCCTGAGCAAATACCCACGGCTATTTGGTTAAGAGGAGACAATTACCAGCACCTTAGGTAAGCGCTCCTGCTCCTGGCTCCTCTCATTATATGGGAATGGGATCTGCGATTTTCACATAAAGCATAAAGTCACGCTGTGACCCCGGAAAAAGAAGAAGCCGGTGCCTCCTCTCTGCACATGCACAGGTGTCCTGGCTTCTTCCTCCTCCCTTTGCCGCATGTCATTTTGCAGTTCACACGCAGAGGGGAGGAAGAAGCCAGGATGCCAGCACATGTGCGGAGAGGATGCACAGGCTTCCTCTTCCAGGGTCAGAGCCCGACTTTCTGTGAATGTAATGGATAGCAGCCAGCCCGGGAGCTAGGCCGATTCCTAATAGATTTTATGCTAAGATGTATATGGGCAGGCAGGCAATAGATCTCTCTCCAATCAGAAAGAGATCTGTCTCTTGGTCGATCTGCCCAATACATCGCTAGATGTATGGGCACCTTAATGCAGTCTCCAGAGGTGTTTGGATACCCCCAATCATGAATTCGAGTGATCACAAACTCAACTCCGCCCACTTAGGAATTGATTCGTGATCACAAGTAGAAAGGGCTATCCGAGTCGAGTGCAGTTTTGAGTCGAATAACCACATGTAATCACGAGTGGTATTCCTGATTAAAAACCCACTGAGTTTAATGGTTAATAGCAAAGCCCCCCTTACATGCTTGGAAAACCAAATGTGTCAGATATGTTAAAAAGAAGAACAGTGGGAACAAGAGGAAAACATTTTTTTTTCAAAAAAGACCTTATAGTTTTTGAGAAAATCGATTTTAAAGTTTCAAAGGAAAAAAGTATTCGTGATTAAAAACCCGCCAAAACCTGCTGACCTTAGCGGTTAATAGCAAAGCCCCCTTACATGCCACAAACACCAAATTTGGCAGATATGTTAAGAACAGTGGGAACAAGAGGAAAAAAATTTCAAAAAGACCTTATAGTTTTTGAGAAAATCAATTTTACAGTTTCAAAGAAATAAATTATACATTTAAATGTGGTAAATACATTAACTGTCATTTACCGCATTTAAATGTATACTTTTTTCCTTTGAAATTTCAAAATCGATTTTCTCAAACACTATAATGTCTTTTTGAAAAACAAGTTTTCCTCTTGTTCCCACTGTTCTTCTTAAAGAGTAACTGTCAGGCTGCAAAAGCTAATTTAAACCTCTATTCTCCTGTGTTAAACAGTTTAGAAGGAAGTCAAAAAGGCAATACTGAAGTTAAAAATCTCTCTTACTTTGATGTTTGCTGAACAGCAAGGCTCTGTATTGCCAAGCTCCTAAGGAGGCCAGCAGGACGCATAACAGATACTGCAAAGCATTCTGGGGCTGCTTCTTCTCCCCCACTGCACTCCCTTGGTCCTTCCCTTCATTTCCCTATCCCGCCCTAAGGCTGCTTTCACAGTGGGAAGTTACAGGCTCATGTTACAGCAGCTTGTAACAGCAGCCTAAAACTCACAGCACTGAAAAATCAATGTGCTGTTCACAGGGCACATGTTCCGTTATACTGCATGAGTCCTCTATTGTTCCTAGCCACATGGCTAATTAATATTTACTGCACAGTAGTGTTGTCCTCATGAACCATTAGGATCTTTGATCCTGATCTTTATTGTGAGTCAAATCATCAGGAAGCAGGGTAAGGGAGGATATTACAACACAATTGACTTCATACAAGACAGACAAACATGGAACTTGCCATGAGCTGTCAGGAGCGTCATTCTCTGCAAATACTATATAAAAATTCTGTGAAATCCAAACGTGGACAGTGAAATGCATATGTAATGTAAGTACAGCCAATATTTAGCTACTGATATATGTGTTTTTTTTCTCTGAGACCCTATACCTAACAGCTCCTCTTTAACATATCTGTCAAATTTGGTGTTTCTGGCATGTAAGGGGGCTTTGCTATTACCTGCTAAAGTCGGCAGGTTTTTAATCATGAATACCAACTAGTGATCACGAGTAACTTGTGATCACGAGTCGGGTAACGAGTGCGATCACAAGTGCATTCGTGATGGAGAGGCGATTACTAATGCCGATTACGACCTCATGATCACAAAAAACGACTTGTGATTGCAAGTTACTTGTGATCACGACCTCGTGATGAGCATCCCTGACAGTCTCTCGAAGATATCTCCTGTTCACTTGATGACCTAAACACCTTAAAAAATGCGTATTATTTCAGGAGAGTTAATTTAGGTTGTTGCATTATGGGAAAGAATCTGGGTGTCCCTTTAGAATACAGTTTCAATGCTAGCATGCAGTGCCAAGCTGCAGTTTCTAATCTCAAGCAAGAATCTATTTTGTGTGAGAAGAAACAAAATCTGGATGAGAGAGAGATGTGATTTTGCCCTTATACAAAACGTTAGTACACCAATATCTTAATGCATTTGTGAGCAGCAGTTCACATAAAAGGTCAGGGCTTGGAGGACTAGCTATAATAAATGTATTTGCCTTTGAAGAGTGAAGATTAAAAGGTGATGATATATATATATATAATTATATAAAGCTTTAGTCTGCAGTAGCGGTAAAAAGGTCCTTTGCTGTCAGGGTTTTTAAATTATGGAACTGTACTCCGTGCTCTGAACTGGTTAAAGTTGACACATTCATTATTTTCAAAAAGGATTTGATTTTTTTTTTTGTATTGAATCTGATATGCCAGTGTCACTTTTCAGCCTAACTATAGGGATGATTCAGCAACATTGCAGTAAGCTGTGGTACCCTGTGCACCAGGGTCGTAACTAGAAATCACTCGGCCCCCTGCAAAACTTTGGATGGACCCCCCCTCCCGCTAACCCAGCCCCCCCCCCCCCTCCCCCCGCTTTCTGCACAGACAAACTTAAAGGTGCATGCACACATCAGACTATAGTCTTTGGAAAATGAAAGATCAGACCAATCTTACCACCCTCCATGTAATATGAAAGCCATACTCTACACAGTCTTTTCTATGGAGCTGAACTCCACATCAGAAAAAAATCTTTGCAAGATGCTGCACACACAGATGCTGTACAGACACAAAAGATCAGTATCTGCAAAAGATCTGTTCCTGCCAAAAATCCATTCCTGCAAATTGCAATGAAAGTCTATGAGATCTGCAGATCATCATACACACATGATTTAACTGACATTCATCTGCAGATCAAGCAGTCATCTGCAGATCTGAAAATCCACCCTGGTGGATCTGATCTGCAGATGAATGTCAGTTAAATCATGTGTGTATGATGATCTGCAGATCTCATAGACTATCCTTGCAATTTGCAGGAATGTATTTTTGGCAGGAACAGATCTTTTGCAGATACTGATTTTTTGTGTCTGTACAGCATCTGTGTGTGCAGCATCTTGCAAAGATTTTTTTCTGATGTGGAGTTCAGCTCCATAGAAAAGACTGTGAAGGTATGGCTCTCATACTACATGGAAGGGGGTAAAATTGGTCTGTGATCTTTCATTTTCAAAAGACTATGGTCTGATGTGTGTATGTGGCCTAGGGCTCATACACACATCAGACTATAGTCTTTGGAAAATGAAAGATAACAGACCAATCTTACCACCCTTCATGTAGTATGAGAGGCCATACTCTACACAGTCTTTTCTATGGAGCTGAACTCCACATCAGAAAAAAATCTTTGCAAGATGCTGCACACAAAGATGCTGTACAGACACAAAAGATCTGTAGCTGCAAAAGATCTGTTCCTGCCAAAAATCCATTCCTGCAAATTGCAATGATAGTCTATGAGATCTGCAAATCATCATACACACATGATTTAACTGACATTCATCTGCAGATCAAGCAATCATCCGCAGATCTGAAAATCCATCCTGGTGGATCTGATCTGTAGATGAATGTCAGTTAAATCATGTGTGTATGATGATCTGCAGATCTCATAGACTATCATTGCAATTTGCAGGAATGGATTTTTGGCAGGAACAGATCTTATGCAGATACTGATCTTTTGTGTCTGTACAGCATCTGTGTGTGCAGTATCTTGCAAAGATTATTTTTCTAATGTGGAGTTCAGCTCCATAGAAAAGACTGTGTAGAGCAGGGCTGCCCAATAGGTCGATCGCGATCTACCGGTAGTTCGCGACCGCCTCCTCGGTAGATCGCGGCCTCTTGGCCGCGTCTCATTAAATTTTGCGGCCAGCAGCTCATCATGTTTAGCTGCTGGCCAATAAGAATGCACAGGAGACGGGGAGAGAAGACGCGGCGAGCAGAGAGGGAGGAGAGAGGCGGCGCGGCCGCTACGTCATGGCTGGGGGCGGCGCCGGACAGCCTGCAACGTGCGTGCTGGTAACATGCCCGGCGCCGCCCCCAGCCATGATGTAGCGGCGCGCCGCCTCTCTCCTCCCTCTCTCCTCGCCGCGTCTTGCCGTCTTCTCCCCGACATTCATATTGGCCAGCGGCCTGCCTGCCGGAGGTTCCAGGAGTCCAGAGGACCCTGGCTAACCTACGCTGCAGGTACCTATACCTGGCTAAGCTACACTGAGGGCACCAATACCTGGCTAAGCTACACTGGGGGCACCAATACCTGGCTAAGCTACACTGGGGGCACCAATACCTGGCTAACCTAAATTGGGGGCCCATATACCTGGCAAACCTACACTGGGGGCCCATATACCTGGCTAACCTACTCGGGGGGCCCATATACCACGCTAACCTACACTGGGGGCCCATATACCAGGCTAATCTACACTGAGGGCCCATATACCAGGCTAACCTACACTGAGGGCCCATATACCAGGCTAACCTACACTGAGGGCCCATATACCTGGCTAACCTACACTGAGGGCCCATATACCTGGCTAACCTACACTGAGGGCCCATATACCTGGCTAACCTACACTGAGGGCCCATATACCTGGCTAACCTACACTGAGGGCCCATATACCTGGCTAACCTACACTGAGGGCCCATATACCTGGCTAACCTACACTGAGGGCCCATATACCTGGCTAACCTACACTGAGGGCCCATATACCTGGCTAACCTACACTGAGGGCCCATATACCTGGCTAACCTACACTGAGGGCCCATATACCTGGCTAACCTACACTGAGGGCCCATATACCTGGCTAACCTACACTGAGGGCCCATATACCTGGCTGACCTACACTGAGGGCCCATATACCTGGCTGACCTACACTGAGGGCCCATATACCTGGCTGACCTACACTGAGGGCCCATATACCTGGCTAACCTACACTGAGGGCCCAAATACCAGGCTAACCTATACTGAGGGCCCATATACCTGGCTAACCTACACTGAGGGCCCAAATACCAGGCTAACCTATACTGAGGGCACGTAACCTATGCTGCAGGCACATATACCTGGCTAACGCGGGCGGGGGGGGGGGGCGCGTGCTTAGCATTTGGGACGTTGGTAGATCTCCTGGCCTCGGCAAATTTTAAAGTAGCTCGCGAGCCGAAAAAGTGTGGGCACCCCTCGTGTAGAGTATGGCTCTCATACTACATGAAGGGTGGTAAGATTGGTCTGTGATCTTTCATTTTCCAAAGACTATAGTCTGATGTGTGTATGAGCCTTTAGAAGCAATGTTATTCAGTTGGCTACTGCACAATTGAATGTGTTTTCCCCATGCAGATAAAAAACTGACAGCAGTGAAGCACTGCAGGCATTTTCTCTATCAGTTATATTCGCTTCTGTGATAAAACGTGCATGTTTTCACACATACAGACACACATGGGGCTTGATTCACTAAACCGTGATAATCCATATCACGGCCGCACTAGCATTTTTGCGCGTAAAATTTGTAATTACGCACAAAAACTCGCGCGGCCGTGATAGGAGTTATCACGGTTTAGTGAATCAAGCCCCATGGTGTGCAGAAAACACATACAGAAAACCAACAGACGAGTGTGCTTCCAGCCTCAGCTTATTACATTCACTCTGTCTATCTCTGATGGAGCAGACCTGGCTCTGCAGACTCCTCCAGCATCACTACAGTACAGAGCACTTGGGGAGGGGAAGAGAGGTTGGGGGTTGGGCACTGTACACAAGACCCTGCTGCACTCTGAATTGGGACTGTCTACAAATCTTTGTATAATTCCTTATCAGTGGCTGAGCAGATGTAGTCATTAAAACAGTTGTGCAGAGAGCAGAAAGTTTTTCTCTGTGCCCTTAGTTGTCTGTCTCTCAGGACGGTGCCCCCTGTGGCTCCTGGGCCCCCCTGCAGCTGCATCCCTTGCAGGGTCTATTGTTACACCCCTGCTGTGCACACATTACTGGTGGGTACCACATCTTACATTGCACGGCTGAAGTACAGAGATGGATTAAGATGAAGTGGGGCCCTAGGCGAGGTAGTAGCTTTGGCACCCTCTTATAACCCCTTTTGGCAAACTGAGTAGGAGAAGGGACAGACAAGATCACAGCTGGGCCCCTTGACACCCACTAGGCCCCAGGCACCTGCCTGCCTTGGTTGCCTTGCGGATGATCCGGCTCTGCTGGAGCATGTGAAGTTTGCCTCATGTTTAAGCTGGTGCTTTAAAAGCCCCTGTGAATAATATAAATTATTCTATTCTGTTTCTTATTATTTTATATTGATTAAATAGGGACCAGTCTTTTTCTATTAATTATATTACCTGTTATAAGAACAAATTATTTACCTTTAGAGACAATAGGAGTTTCTTATCTTTCACATAACAAGTGTGCATTGTTCAAAATCTCTTAAGGCCCATACACACGTCGGATTTGCGCGAACGACGGGTCGTTTGAACGTTCCGTCGTTCGCACGTTTCCGCATGAAATCCGGCGTGTGTACAGACTATCGTTCGGGAGATAAGACTGGTTACCAGCGATCCGCCCGGCGGATCGTTGGTAACCAGTCTTATCTCCCGAACGATAGTCTGTACACACGCCGGATTTCATGCGGAAACGTGCGAACGACGGAACGTTCAAGCGACCCGTCGTTCGCGCAAATCCGACGTGTGTATGGGCCTTTAGTGTGATTCAGTGTTGTTGATCAAGTCTGTTAAAATGTGTACTATTTGTTAATGGAGATACCCATTGTTCTTGTGACCACTTATGGTATAGAATGCATTGTTTCTATGAGTCTTTTCTATTGTGTATATAAGTAAAAAATAACAAACTAGTAGGTAGCCATACACTGGTCGATTTGCCATCAGATTCGATCAACAGATAGATCCCTCTCTGATCAAATCTGATCAGAGAGGGAACGTATGGCTGCCTTTACTGCAAACAGATTGTGAACCGATTTCAGCCTGAAACCGTTCACAATCTGTGGTGGAGGTGCTGCCACCGCTACCCCTAACTGCCCCCCCCCCCGCATACACTACCTGCTCCGCCGGCGCGACTCCCCAGGTCTCCGCTGTCTGGTCTCCGGTCCGGCTTGCTTCACTTCTTCCTGTCTGGGGGAAGTTTAAACAGTAGCGCGCCCTCTTCTGTTTAAACTTCCTGCCGGGACAGGAAGATGTGCAGCATGCCGGAGACCAGACCAGAGCGGAGTAGACAGCGGAGACCTGGGGAGTCGCGCCGGTGGAGCAGGTAGTGTACTGCAGCTGTATTGCGTCGGTCGTCGGGCACTCGAATGCCGCTAGCGACGCGCTCCCTACCCGCGGGCGATCAACGGTAATTTCCCGCATGGAGCGATCGACGGGATATTAGTGTGTAGCGTGAACGATGTGACAGCAGATTCTATTCCAGTGATCGAATCTGCTGTCGATCGGCGGGGAATCGGCCTAGTGTATGGCCAGCTTTAGGTCAGGTAGAAAAACATACTAAAGTGTACACCATTGTATTAAAGTAGAAAGCATTGCTATTGAGTATGTAAATATAATGACAAACTAGCCAAACATGTATGTCATCCTGTAAAAAGTATTTGATTGGACTGTAAAATCCTGCATTCACTGACTGTCCATATATTCCTTGTTTTTACATACATAAATCAGAGCAATAATGTTGTGCTTAGGGTGTGCTTCATTATTGTTCTCCTGCACAGAAAGATCACACACACAGGCAACTTGGGAATTTGAGGGTGGAGCTAAAAGGGCAAGTTCTATCAGCCCCCAACCTAGGAAAACCTTTCATGGTGTTGGCTATGCTCAATTCCAAGAAAAGTAAACAAAACAAAAACATTTGTATCACCCCTTTTCCTGGAGGTATATCACCACCCCCAAGCTATTGTAGCTGGCAATGAGCAGATGGAAACCCTGCAAGTATGGGGGCTCCCAACAACTCTTAGGGTGCCCATAAACAGTTCAATCAACTGACCAATCATTCGGATCGGTTACCGGTAAAGGTGCCAATCAACAATGTACAATCGTTCTTTCTATCGTTCAATAGATCCAAATTTTGGAACGCTTCTTTCAGTCTGACAGGATTTCTTATAATTTTCCCCTTTGTTGGTGAGCCCACAATCGTAACGATTAGTTTGGATGGTTGATCGGGAAATTGGTTTGTTAATTTCATACCCAGTATATCAGCTAGCTATGGCCATCATCAACGGGTGGGGTGGCCCTGAAAAAAACAGGTGAAATAGCCTTCTGCTCCTGGAAATTGCTGCGTTCACTGATTGTAGACACGGGAGATCTTCGGATACGTTGGCTGGCTCGGTGTGGTATCCAGAAATAAGGGAAGGGATTTTTAGATACTATCTGATAACCCCAAATTTGGAGTGATCAGATAAGCACCCCTCTTGAGACTCCTTACACATTGGCTCAAAGTGCATAGAATTTAGAACCAATTAAGCTAATTTGGGGGGAAATACCAGTATGTTTTTGGAATGTGGGATGGAGTCCCTCGAGGAAACCGACACAAACATGGGGAAAACATACAAACTTCATGCCAATAGTGTAAATGAGGTTCAAACCTAAAACTCTAGTACTGCAAGGACTGTTGTCATTGACTAAAAAGTACTTCCCATACTCATTTCTTCATGAACATCTGAAGCTATATACACATACTAGAGTGTCTTTGACCAAGTAGGCTGTTAGTGATTGTTTCAGGTGTAAATCTAGCAACAGAATATATGCACCACAACATCATTGACATTACCATTAAGGATCCACTGGGTCTGCTTAATAAAGACCCTACTGACATTGTTGTGTTATTCTTCTGCCAAGAGTACGGTGTCTCTTGCTCGCACTTTGCCCTCCATAGAAGATAATAAACTACTCAGCGGTGGCACAGCAGTATGTTCTTTAGAGTGATTGTTACATGAACTGTCACCTGAAACAATTTTTAATGATCGTTTCAGATGACATATTATTGAGAGTCTGTGTGCACATTAACTAGTTAATGTTTTGCAGACAGTATATGTATTTCCCGCAGGACTTCACTTATTGTCCCAGGGGAGTAGAAATGCGTCTGTGGCTTATAATGTGCGGCATGCGGATGCGGGTGCCTGTGACCTCTCCCTGCCAGTAGTGATCAGTGAATGGGATTGTGTTTCCATTCGCAGATCAGAGTCCCGGTAGAGAATGATCAGCCAGCATCAATGGGATGCCACTGGTCATTCAAAAAGCGAAAGGTAACACACAGGTTTACAATACTTCCTCTGTACTGTTCAGTAATCATGATAGTGTGGGGATATCTAGTGGCCAAAGAATACAATTATACACACACATACATATGTGAAATCAAATAAATACATAAATCCTCCATTAATTTAACTCCTTATTCCCTCCACTGCTATAGTTACCAAAATAAAACATTTGTTTAAAAGATAAAAAAGTGATAGTATAAGAAAAAAAATAATGAGCGTATATTACTGTTGTTTTAGTAAATAAGGGCATCCAGCGAGTTAGATCAGTTACATATTATTGTATGGGCAGGGAGTTGACATGCGGAATTATTCTGCAATGCAACTGACCACAGTGAACAGGGCCAAAAGGGAAAAACCCTTAGTGGTGAACTAGTTAAAGGACAACTGAAGCAAGAGAGGGATATGGAAGCTGCCATATGTATTTCCTTTTAAACAATGCCAGTTGCCTGGCTGTCCTGCTGATCCTCTACCTCTAATACTTTTAGCCATAGACCCTGAACAAGCATGCAGCAGATCAGGTAAGGTGTTTCTGACATTATTGTCATATCTGATAAGACTAGCTGCATGCTTGTTTCTGGTGTGATTCAGACACTGCTGCAGCAAAATAGATCAGGGCTGTCAGGCAACTATTATTAGGTATTGTTTAAAAGAAAATAAATATGTCAGCCTCCATATACTTCTCACTTCAGTAGTCCTTAAAGTATAACTGAAGCCATCTAAAAAAAAGAATTTGATTCTTACCATTGGAAAGGGATGGCTCTGGATCATTTCCAGTCCTCTCTCCGTGCCCTTGATCCTCCTGCAGTAAACACAAACTGCACCACAAGCAAATTATAATGAATACTGTATGTCAGTGGATATGGCTATTTAATTATTTATATGAAATTCAGAAGTTTACATACCCTGGCAGAATTTTTGATTTCTTAACCATTTTTCATAGAATATGAATGATAATACAAAAACTTTTCTTTCACTCATGGCTGAAGACATTTACTGTCAAACAACTTTGTTTAAGGAAGTTCCAGTGATTCAGCACCGTCTTTAGTAAAAATAACCTCTTTTATTCAATATCAAAAAGTCCATGATGTACAAGCAGCCAGCGTCTGAATAAGGAATATGATCTGCTGCCGTGTCTATAGATATGTCTCTGCTTTGGCCTGTGTATTTACATGCATTTCTTTTACAGGTGACTGGTGGCCGATCGTATGGTGTATATGACTTCTGGCCTTTTTACATCCTATGTCCCTGGTTACACTGGCTAGATAGAGCTGCGGTGGGTGAGTGCTGGGAAGTCTCTACGTTTTTTCCCTTATGTTTATTATTGTTTACCAATTTGGCCAATGGGAGCGCTGCTTTTAAGGTGGGGCTTGGATTCCCCTATGAGTGCAGAGTATCCTGTTGCCAAGTAACGAGAAGACGCTGCTGCTGCTTAGTATATACGCAGTGTGCGCTCTTCTACACTACACGTGATCAATTCACGTGGTGTCTCTGATGACACGCCATTCGGGGAGGGGATGCACGGAGTGACTCTTCACGCCTACTTCACTGCAGTGCTTGCGGCGGTGAGTGTCTTGCCACGTGTGTTTATATTTTGATAGATAGTGGGGGCGGGTACCTCTATGTTAATTTCAAGGGGGCAGAAATTACCATAGAGGTAGGCGCTTTAAGCCCATAAGAAATTAACATAGAGGTAGCCGCTTTAAGCCCATAATTTTCCCATCACGTCCGCCGGCAGTCTCATGCACCTGATAGGTCGCTCACTGGTCACCTGATCATTTGCTGGAAGGTTAGCTCACTATATAAACAGAGACTGTGTCAATGTTAGAGGTGGATGTCATGCTTTACAGCTTGAGGCTGGCTGCTTGTACATCATGGACTTTTAAAGATTTTTGATACTGAATAAAAAAGCTTATTTTTACTAAAGACGGTGCTGACTCACTGGAACTTTTGTATGGGAAGACACCTGTAGTGCGCAGGTGACTGGAGTCGAGAGCACGTCTGGATCATTTTTCTATTTCCTCCATTGGTGCTTGCCACATACTGTTTTAAACAACTTACGCTTTTTAAATCATAATCACTACACAAATTACCCAAAATTACCCTGATCAAAAGTTTACTTACCCTGGTGATTTGACCTGACAACATGCAAACAAATTTACACAAAAGGGTTTTAATGGCTATTAAAGGTAACCAACTTCACCTGTGATCTGTTTGCTTGTAATTAATGGGTGTGTATAAAAGGTCAATGAGTTTCTGGACCTCTGACAAATCCTTGCATCTTTTATCCAGTGCTGCACTTCTGTTTTTTGGATTCTAAGTCATGGGGAAAGCAAAAGAAATGTCAAAGGATCTGCGGGAAAAGATAGTTGAACTCTATAAAACAGGAAAGGGATATACAAAAATATCCAAAATATTGAGAATGCCAATCATCAGTGTTCAATTTCTAATTAAGAAGTGGAAAATGATGGGTTCTGCTCTGCTGAAACCAAACCATGGTCAGGTAGACAAACTAAAATTTCAGCAACAACTGCAAGAAAGAATTGTTCCGGATACCATGAAAAACACAAATAACTTCAGGTGAAATATAAGAATCTCTAAAAAAAATGTAGTGTGGCAGTTTCAAGTTGCATAATGAGGCATTTGAAGCAAGATGGGCTGCATGGTCGAGTTGCCAGAAGAAAGCCATTACTACGCAAATGCTACAATGTGTCCCACTTACAATATGCCAAACAGCACAGACAACCTCAAACCTTCAGGCACAAAGTAATTAAGATTGATGAGAATAAAATTGAACTTTTTGGCCACAACAATTTGCCTATGATGAAAGGTACACCATTCCTACTGTGAAACTTGGTGGTGGATTGCTGATGTTTTGGGGACTTCACTTTTTAAAAATAATTTATTAGATTACAGATTTTTTTTTTATTACTGGCATGGGCCATGCAAATAATTTTGCAGAATGCACTGTGAGCAGGTACAAATTACATACTAGGTGCTGAAGTTGGTGCAGGACAGCTGTCCCTGTGGCCAGGGTGGGCATGAGACCTGCTGTGGCAAATTTTAAAATTTTGAATTATTTAATACCTGTCTTTTTTTCTATTACTGCAATGCACCAGGGAACTTTTTGAAATTTGAAGTAATTTAAAGTAATTTAATACATTACAAATTGTTCCTACGTGGGTGCTGGTCTTCCCGTGACTAATTCACTGTTGAAACAGGATGCAGATGGCTTTTGAACTGTCAACAGCACACACACACACACACACAGAAGTATTTCAATACTAATGAGCCTTGTTGAGCCAATCTAGTACTGCTAAAAGTGACCGGGAGCAGTGTCTGGCTGACCCCAGGTGAAGTCACACTCTGCTGTTTGCCTCCTGTTCCCTGCAACCTCTCCATGCTTCCTACCCTTTCCCTCCCTCTCCGAGGCTTGGACTCTCCCTTTGAACTCTCCACCTCCTGTTGCTCTCATAGGGGCACCCATGACACATCCATTGCCACATCATAATCTACCTCATTGCTTAGTAATAGTTTCTAGCTTACAGTAGGCTGCAGCTACAGGGACAGGGTGACCTAGGGACTGTCGTGTGAGTGTCTGCCTTGCTCCTCTCCTTCATCCGATGCCAACGCTTGCATGTCACTTTTGTCCATCAATGCCTGGGAGAATTGCTCCTCTAAGCAATCTGATTCATTTGGAGGTGCTGCTGTGGTGGAGGTGGTGTTGCACATGACCACTAGAGTTGGGCCGAACGGTTCGCCTGCGAACGGTTCCATGCGAACTTCAGTGGTTCGCGTTCGCGTCCCGCAGGCGAACCTTTGCGGAAGTTCGGTTCGCCCCATAATGCACATGGAGGGTCAATTTTGACCCTCTACATCACAGTCAGCAGGCCCAGTGTAGCCAATTAGGCTACACTAGCCCCTGGAGCCCCACCCCCCTTATATAAGGCAGGCAGCGGCGGCCATTACGGTCACTCGTGTGCTGCCTGCGTTAGTGAGAGTAGGGCGAGCTGCTGCAGACTGTCTCTCAGGGAAAGATTAGTTAGGCTTAACTTGTTCCTGTCTGGCTGCATACCTGTTCTGTGAACCCACCACTGCATACCTGTGCTGTGAACCCACCACTGCATACCTGTTCAGTGAACCCACCACTGCATACCTGTGCTGTGAACCCACCACTGCATACCTGTTCAGTGAACCTGCCACTGCATACCTGTTCTGTTCAGTGGACCCGCCACTGTATACCTGTTCATTGAACCCACCACTGCATACCTGTGCTGTGAACCCACCACTGCATACCTGTTCTGTGAACCCACCACTGCATACCTGTGCTGTGAACCCACCACTGCATACCTGTTCAGTGAACCTGCCACTGCATACCTGTTCTGTTCAGTGGACCCGCCACTGTATACCTGTTCATTGAACCCACCACTGCATACCTGTGCTGTGAACCCACCACTGCATACCTGTTCTGTGAACCCACCACTGCATACCTGTTCAGTGAACCCGTCACTGCATACTTGTTCTGTTCAGTGGACCCGCCACTGTATACCTGTTCAGTGAACCTGCCACTGCATACCTGTTCTGTTCAGTGGACCCGCCACTGTATACCTGTTCATTGAACCCACCACTGCATACCTGTGCTGTGAACCCACCACTGCATACCTGTTCTGTGAACCCGCCACTGTATACCTGTTCTGTTTAGTGAACCCGCCACTGTATACCTGTTCTGTTTAGTGAACCCGCCACTGTATACCTGTTCTGTTTAGTGAACCCGCCACTGCATACCTGTTCTGTTCAGTGGACCCGCCACTGTATACCTGTTCAGTGAACCCGCCACTGCATACCTGTTCTGTTCAGTGGACCCGCCACTGTATACCTGTTCAGTGAACCCGCCGTGTGACTGGCTGCCTGGCCTGCCCCAAGAAGACTAAGTCGCTCCCAGTCCCTCCACACAGCATGTCTGCCTGCAGGCCGCTTGACTACCTTCTCCGCCACCACCAACAGGGTCCGGGACTCCAGGCGGATTGCTGAATTTTTTAGGCCGCTGCTAGCAGCGGCCGCTGTAATAATTTTTCTGGTGCGTGTACATGACTGCCTAATTTTTCTGGCTGCACTGCGGGCAGCTGCAACAACAAAAGAAAAGGCATGTACATGCGCCCATTCCCCTTTGTGATCATTACCTTGCCCTGGTGAAAGGGGCTTGCGTATCACAATGAAGCAATGACCGGTGCCTAGATGAGTGTCTCGGGGGGCACACCCACGATAATAAGGTCGTTGCCTCATTGTGGTCAGACCAAATTTGATCAGCTGGACAGTCACTGTTCTGTCATTCAGCTACATCAGCCAGGCGACCATATGGGCTGTAAAGCCACCAAAACCTGCACTCTCGCCATGGTGCGCACCAGTCCAGCACGGCCATCACTACACAAACAGCTGTTTGCGGTGCGTTACACGGTGAGTTTGGTGTGTCAGTGTGAAGCAGTACCTTAATTACACTACCTGATTGATGTATACACATGCAAGATGTTTGAAAGCACTTTAGGCCTGTCATTTAGCATTCAATGTGATTTCTGCCCTTAAAACGCTGCTTTGCGTCAAATCCAGATTTTTCCCCGGGACTTTTGGCATGTATCCCACTCTGCCATGCCCCCCTCCAGGTGTTAGACCCCTTGAAACATCTTTTCCATCACTTTTGTGGCCAGCATAATTATTTTTTTTTTCAAAGTTTGCATCCCCATTGAAGTCTATTGCGGTTCGCGAACTTTAACGCGAACCGAACCTTCCGCGGAAGTTCGCGAACCAGGTTCGCGAACCTAAAATCGGAGGTTCGGCCCAACTCTAATGACCACAGCAGAGGAGGATGAGAGTCAACAACCTCTTTTGCATTCTGTGAATTTGTAGTTTTGTTCTTCTGCATAAGATCACAAATGCCATGGCCACAGAATGACGCACCGCCACGACTCCTACTACCGCTATGCTTTCGCCTGCCTCTGCCTGTAGTGCTTGTTAGGGTGAATAACCAGCCAAGCGGTATTGGCACAAATCTTTTTTTTTATTTTTTGGGCAAACAGCAATCACCTAGAACACACAGTACGATCACACGGGTGTTAAAGTGACACGGTCGGTCACGCAGGTGTTGCTGTGACAGTGTGTGGGAGTAATACAACACGTGTCGTGTCTCAAATGTCAGAGAGAACCTGAGATGGAAATGGCAGGTGTATTTATCCTGCCTCCGGCCGCTCTGTTCTTCTAGTAAATCTCCCATCTGGAGGGTCCAGAGGCATTTAGGACCCTCATCAAGCCAAGCATTCCAGCAGGATTATCTCCGACTTTGCCCTTAAAGGACCACTATCGAGAAAAAGTGTAAAATTTAAAATAAATGTAAACACATACAAATAAGAAGTACATTTCTTGCACAGTAAAATGAGCCATAAACTACCTTTCTCCTATGTTGCTGTCACTTACAGCAAGTAGTAGAAATCTGACATTACTGACAGGTTTTGGGCTAGTCCATCTCTATAGGGGATTCTCAGCATGGCCTTTATTCTTTATAAAGACACTCTCTGAAAAAGATTTACACAAAGATGCTGGCCAGCCTCTGTGCTCACCAGACACTTTTTTTGGTAGTTGGATGGAGCAACTGCCATTCACTGAGTGCTTTTGAAAATAAAGAAAACCCTGAGAATCCCCCATGAGGAGATGAGCTGGTCTAAAACCTGCCGGTTCTGTCAGATTTCTATTACCTACTGTAAGTGACAGCAACATAGGAGAAAATTAATGTCTCATTTTACTCCAGGAAAAATGTGCTTCTTATTTGCATATGTTTCCATGTGTTTTAAATTTTATGATTTTTTCGATAGTGGTCCTTTAAACACGCATGCCCATGTCTGGATGCGCTCATCAACGGCGTTTAGAGGGACCCTGCACTGGACCAGTGAGCTGTAAGAGGATTCGCTAAACCTCTGGGCTATCCAGATAGTAGAAATCTGACAGGACTGACGGGTTTTGGACTAGTCCATCTCTTCATGGGGGATTCTTAGTACTTTGTTTATTTTTTCAAAAACAGTCCCTGGAAAGGATCTGTACAAACATGCCTGCTGTGCTGTACCTGTTTGCACACTATTTTGGCAGTTGGACTGAGCAACTGCCATTCATTAAGTGCTTTTAAAATACAAGTGTTAGAATAGAATAGTTTTTCTCAAGAAAACCTTGAGAATCCTCCGTGATGAGATGGGCTAGTCCAAAACCTTTCAGTTCTGTCAGATTTATACTACCTGTCCTGCTCTAAATGACAGCAACATAGGAGGAAATAAATTTATAGCTCAGGGAAATGTACTTCTTAGTGTATATGTTTATATGTAATTTACATTTTACAATTATTGCAATAGTGGTCCTGTAAAGAAAATAAATGATGCACCTGGCAGTGAATGTAAGAGTATGCAGTGATGTGGCTAAAAACAGGAAATGTTGAGTGATCCATATGTAATGAGGAAGCCGCAGACAAAACTAAAGAGGCATGCCAAGCCACAGCACAGGTGGTCCTCTGTTTGGAACGGTAGCTGGCACTGGCAGGAACTAACAAATGATGCCAGCTGTAGGAAATGTTATTACAATTGCTGGCACAGGACCGAATTTAAACACTAATTCTTTATTGTAACAACTTAAAGAGACTCTGAAGCGAGTCTCAATTCTCTTTTTTAACCTATATTAATGTTAAAGAGAATCTGTATTGTTAAAATCGCACAAAAGTAAACATAGCAGTGCGTTAGGGGACATCTCCTATTACCCTCTGTCACAATTTTGCCGCTCCCCGCCGCATTAAAAGTAGTCAAAAACAGTTTTAAAAAGTTTGTTTATAAACAAACAAAATGGCCACCAAAACAGGAAGTAGGTTGATGTACAGTATGTCCACACATAGAAAATACATCCATACACAAGCAGGCTGTATACAGCCTTCCTTTTGAATCTCAAGAGATCACTTGTTTACCTTCTGTCCCCCTGCAGCTCTCACCCACTGAATACTAGTGACAGGCTGTGAGGCTGATCATTTCTTCCTGTCTGTAATTCCTCAGCATGTCTCAGGCAGCTCTTTTCACAGCCTAACAGAGGAGGATTTTTATCCAGCTCTCTTTTACTGATAAGAGAGCAGAGACGCTGCTGGCTTATGTAAATAACACACACACTGGAGTGTGCATAGAGGGGCCTGGAGAGGGGTGTGCATAACAGATCAGCACGGAAGAGTTGGCAGCCTTCCAGACACAGGACGACAAGTCCGACAGGGGAAAGATACATTGATTTATTACAGAGACGGTGATAGTAGAAAGTGCTGCAGTAAGCCAGAGCACATTAGAATAGATTGAGGAACTTGTAGGATGGTAGAAAACCGGATGAGATTTTTGTTACAGAGTCTCTTTAAGCCCCATAAGCACAGCTAAACCGCTGATATCCCGCTGCAAAACAAGGGGTTAATACCCCCAAATCCCTTCTCCTGTGTCGGGGAAGCACTTCCTGATTGAGGAGGAGCTACAGCCTAAACTCTGCCTCAAGCACGTCAATCCTGGCTGATCGCCGCCTCTCCCAGCCCCTCTCATCTTCCTTCACAGAGACGGGTGGGGGAGAGGCGGAGATCTGCGCGGCGATTGACACGCATGGAGGCAGAGCTACAGCTGAGCTCATATCTCTGCCTCCAGGAAGAGCAAAATCCACGACCAAGAAAGTCGTGGATTTTGCCGGGGGGATTTGGGGGGTATTAACCCCTCGTTTTGCTGCGGGATAGCGGCGATTTAGCTGTGCTTATGAGGGCTTAATATTAATACAGGTTAGAAAAGAGAATTGAGACTTGCTTCAGAGTCTCTTTAAATTATTCTGAATCCCAACAGGTTTGTCAGAGCTCTTTAGAAGGAGGGTGAAAAAGTCAAATTCTCCATCATAAACAAATGTACTATGTTTTGTGGCCATTATCTGCACGGGTGACAAGTACAGTCTATTATAATGGTGATCATACCTCACAACTTTTGAAATGTGAAAGAGGCACAGTTTAAGACATGCCTCTTCCACACCTCTAATAATACCCCTGCCACGCCCCTAGCTGCTCATACCGCTAATAATTCATAAGCAGAAGATGTCATTTTAGAATTCAAACCTCACTGGTTCTTTTTATCATCACTAGATTTTCTTCATATTAAAATGTGAAATTAAGAAATATATACATTTAAAGGATGGGAATTAAGTTGAATTAAACACATTTTTCAAAAGAAATATACATATATTTACACAGATCTGTACATCAGTCCAGACAAATGAGGGAGAAAGAGAGGTCTGCTTCCCAAAGAGGGACTCTACCTCTGAAAAAGGGACAGTTGGGAGCTATGATGGTGATGCAAACTCAATCTTCATTTTGTAGAGGAACTTAATCCAGTGTGACCAGGGTTCTCAACCACAGCACAATCAAAGCAATGTGCAGCACTGTACTTGCTTATTGTTTCTCAGCCTTGACTTTCCAGGGTTGCTTGACACAGTCTGGTCGCAGAATCTGTTGCTCCATCTATACACATAGAAGCCTACCACATGCTGTCGCTCTGTGCTTCAGCTAAAGGTTGTGTGGTTGCAGTGTTGTCTGGGGATCCACCTTGTACCACTTGTGGCAAATTCCAGCCTTTTCAGTCTTAGTAATCAGTGGCATTGCTAGAGAGCTAAGGACCTCCTGCCAGTTTTACACTGGGGCCCCCAGCACCATATGTGTAATAACCACAAAACTGGCTCTCCAGGCACTGTGTGAGAGGTGTAAGGAGAGGAAAAAGAATAGTTTGGTAATGATTACCATAACAACACCAATAAAAAGCTAAGGTGACGACTGACGAATGGAGAGGAGTGCCTCATAAGGACCCCTCCCTATTGCTTGGTAATCATGCTACCACTTCACCCAGACTCTCTTATATTAATACTTTTTAGAGAGTACTAGCATACCTCCCAACTTTTTTGACATAATAATGAGGGACACTTAAACCACTCCTCTAATTATGCCCCTGCCACACCTCTAATCACACCCCTGACACACCTCTTACAACGCTCTCAGCACACCCCTAGTCACATATACCATAAATAATTAATATGAAAATATGTTGTTTTATAATTCAAACAACACTGTTCCTTTCTATCATCTTTGTTTCATATTAACAGTGGTTAAGTGTCCTAAGAGAGACAGTGTGCTTTTCAGGTTGCACCTGAAATGAGCAAAAATGTAAAGTGTGGGTGGGTGGCAGATGTGTTGAGGGAGGGAGTTCCAGAGGAGGGGAGAGGATTGAGAGAAGTTTTGTAAGTGGGAATGAGAAGATGTGATCTGAGAGAAAGAATGGAGACTGTTGTTAGTAGAGCGGAGATTGTATGTAGGATGGTATGTGGAAAAAAGTTTATATAAATAAGAAGGATCTATGTTGTAAAGTGCTGTCTAGACGAGAGTCAGGATTTTGAATTGTATCCTTTGTATGATTGGCAGCCAGTGAAAGCACTGATAGGATTGGCTAGGAGTGGAGAAGCAGGAGGAGAGGTCGATGAATCATGCAGCAGAGTTCATGATGGACTGTAAAGGGCCCAAACGGTTAGCAGGTAGTGTCCTGTGTGAGAAAAGGGCAGAAGAAGGTAATGTTTTAGGTGGAGCTGACAGGAGGAGGACAGTTTGCTGATGTGTGATTTGAATAAGAGAGTTAGACAGTGTGCCTGAGGAACAGGAGTCATTGGAGTGCCATCGGCAGAGATTGTTATGTTGGGCAGGGGTGTTACATTTTTGTTTGTCTGCTGAGAGGACCAGTCTGAACGAACAAGCTGAAACCAGCGCAGGAGATTTGGGCGCAGCTAGCGCCACCATAGGCCATAATAAGAATTACGGCTATAGCAGCGCACAGGGAGTAACCAGTGCCGTCAGAAGACGGAGCTGAAGTTACTTTTAAAACATAATAATTCGGCTTCCAGCAATAGCTGGAAGCCAAATTATTTCATTCCCCACCATCCATGGCGGCCTGGAGGGGGAAGAGTATTTAATACAGCCGGGACTTGTGCGGCAGCAGGATCAGCCATATCGGCTGTATCCTGCGCCCGAGTTTCCCGCGCCATTATCTCTCGTACGCCCAGTCTGAATGTGTGTAAACCTCTTTGTAACTCCGGAAGTGCTCATGGAAATCATTTTATTTTATTTTTTTTGCCTGAGCTGTTCAGTTACCCAGGAAGTGGCATTTCAGTAATTTGATCTTGTCCTTGTAATGACTGCTCAACGCCAATCGGCATGAGCAGAGCTGCAGCCCCAGGACCATTCCACGGCAATTGGCGTGAAGTCCTGGGGAGGGGTTTTTCAGGAGATAACGTGCGCCGATGCGCGCGCATCTTCGCATGAATGTCGGAGCTTCGCATCAGTCTCCCAGCAGCAATCGCTGTCTAATAATACTGTACAGCGCTGCGATCTAAGGCAGCACTGTACTGGGGACAGCCATGTGACATGGCTGTCCCCCTGGGGGAGACAAGAGGCTAAAGCCTATGACATCCGTTCCCTGTCATAGGCAGGCAGAGGGAGGGACCTGTATAAAAATAATAAAAAAAATAGTATTATTTTATATGTTAAATGGGGTTTAAAGGTTTGTTTAAAAAACAAAGTCCTCAGGAGACAGTAAAATGTGGATTTTAATTAAACGTTATTGATTTATGTAGATGTTCAATAATCAATAAGGTACAGTTCTTTGGTAGATCAAAATCAGTTACAAAAAATATAAAAACAGAATGATTAAATTGCTGTGTAATCTGTATATGGAATCTATTGTCTGTAGTAGTCTTCTTTGAGCGTATGTATGTGTGTATATGTATCTGTCTGTAAAGAGATTTAATGAATGTGTGTGTGTGAGTCCAGACCTTCCTGCTGATTTCTTATATATATGTTGTTCCTCAGTATTACTACTGTTCTTCCTTCTGATTGGACCAGCAATAATGCTATGATGTAACTTTTGAGTTCTTCAACTACATATGGTTAATATCATGAACGAAGCCTCTTTTCCTGGCTCAGAATAACCTAGGGTTGCATCACGTCACACAACAACCAGCTGTTGACTATGAGCCAAGATACAATTTCTGCAATCAGAAGCCTAGCTTGACAGAGATCTATTTCCTACACTTCTAATGATGATTGGTCTTGACATCTGTGACCTTAAATTCCACAAGGAACACAAGCTCACCAGATCTCTAAATGTTCATTCTAAACCTTATACTGTATATCTATTAACCAATATTGTATAAGTACTGTATTAAACAATAGCTTTGATATCTCAATCTCATGACATCCTACAGATATAATTTCTCATCCGGCAGGGCCCTTAGCCAAATGTAGAAATCAAAATCCGTCAATAATATATCAGTTGATTAAAATCTCAAAACATTCAACATATAACATTATAAAAACAAAAAACTAATAAATATTTATTTAAAAAAATAAAAAAAACACCCTGGGAGCGATCATAGCCACCAACAGAAAGAAAAGAGTAGCGGAATTACTTGTGTACTGAGTTGTGCGACCCTGCAGCAACCCCTTAAAGCTGCAGTGGCCTAGTTTGTAAAAAATAGCCTGTTCACTAGGGGGGTTTAAGACAGTGGTGCTTAAGAGGTTAAGTCAGGATTGTCGAAAGGCCCAGCAGTGGTAGACCATGGAGGAAGGAGACACAGAATCAAAGGCTACAGTTATGGTGCTGTGATAGTGCACAACTGGTAGCTCAGAGTCAGTAAAGGAGGGTAGAATTAGTAGAGGAAGCAGAGAGGTTGATAGTGTCTGGAGACTGAGGTTGCAAATGTTTCTACACGGAAGTCTGCAGTGGGGATGTGTAGAGAATGGACAGAAAGAGAGAGTGAATTTCAGCAAGTTATGATCAGAAAGTGTGAGGGAAGAGTTGATGAAGTTGGATAGGGAAGTGCATCTAGTAAAGATTAGGTCGAGACTGTGGCAGTCAGCATGGATTCAGTGGTGGACCATTGTGTGAGGTCAAGAATGGTGGTAAGTAAATGAAACTTAGAAGCACTGGAGTTGGTAGTGCTAATGGGGAATTGAAGTCCCCAGGAGTGACTGAGGAGATGTCAGTGGACAGGAAGAGGTCCAAGAAAAGACTGGGCCCTGAATTAACTCTTAAGGCTAGTTCACAGTGCTCAGTTGCATTGCAGAATAATTCTGCACGACAACTCCCATGCAATTCTGGGGCTGTTCACAATACTGTGCTGTAACGAATCGCATTATTCTAACTCATTGCATGCAACCTTTGTATTAAAGTCTTTAATGTGTATGTTATGCAACTGACCACTGTGAACCTAGCCATAAACTAGTGAAACACTTTAAACATTTTGGGCTGCAGTTTTTGCTTACATTGTTCAACTCCTGACTGAGCAGTTTCATCTGCTCTATATGGCGAGGGAAGAAGTAAGACAAGGGAATGTTTCAAGGTTGCTTTTGGTGGTTGAACTTCCAACCGCCAAGATCCTGCAATGAGAGAGACCAGGAGCCCAATGGTGCAGTATCGTTAGGCTATATGGCCGAGGATAGTGTAGTGATTTATACTCACAAGGGAGTGTTGCACTCCTGCAACCACTGACAGAGCTTAGGGGAACTTGACCATTCCTGCTCGGTAGTCCAGGTCTGCTGTGCAGGTACTGGTCGGTCACTCTCCTTGGGTTATTGTGACACAATGTGTCCAATACTCAACCCCGAAGGGTAGAACTAATGCTAAAACAAACTACCGGAGGCGCCCAAAGATATATACGAATATCTAAATAGTACTGTATAGGAGTAGATAATTCTTACTGTGACGGACGAGCCGTCAGTGCGCAGAAAACGCAGCCGCAATCGACTTCCTGCCTCGGTTGTCGTTGCGCTGCCCCAATCAGAATCTCGTGTCTGTGGACACCAGGCAGTCCAGCCTGGGGAGTCTCTGCTGTCTTCAGGGGAGTAGTTAGCAGAGTTCTTTTCATGAAGCCTGTGCCCTGTGACTTGCTAATGAAGCCAGAGGGTAACACTCAGATGTTAATTAACAAACCAGGAGTCTTTTCAGAGCCAAGGAAGCTAATCCCAGCAGGGGGCAGACTTAGCGGAACCATTTAGCCAGGATAGGGAAACATAGAGTTATGATCTTTATGCATGTTTTAGAAGTATCATACATCGGAGAGCTGTGGGAGTTATATCCTTCTGCTGGTCCGGATCTTGTGAGTATTTTGATATTAAATTGGGGCCACTGGCAGAATCAGAACTCTGGGAATTCCACCGTTTTTTAGCCGGGCATGCAAACATGCCCAAGTTTGATATCATATTAATCAGTAGGTTCTGGGGATCGAGAATATGTAATTATTATTTGTGTGCCGGCCGCGCAGGTCTGCCTAGGGAACATGTCAGGATTATGAGGTTGCTAAAGCCCCTGCCCAGATGTGATTACCATAGTCCGGCCTGGGGGCCAACTCTGGAAGCCCGCCTCTGATCTCAGCTCCATTAAAAGTGAATGAGCTGCCTGGGAAGGAGGTCCTCCCATTCCATCCATATGAGAACATCCTGCTGCCAGCTCAGAGGACATAGGGCTGGTGGCCATTTTGCTGAACTTTGAATGAAGCTCTGAAACAAAGGATCATGTACTGGCGGCCATCTTGATTGGCCATCTTCTGTAACCTGGAACAAAGAATTCTGCTGAACTTTGATTGAAACCGTTTTGCTTGAACTTTCTGATTTTCCCACAAAGGACATATTTCCACAAACCATAAGTATTTTCTCCCTTTTTATTTCATACTGGCTATTACTCAGTGGTGCTCACCGCCAGGTCGTGATCACGCTTACGCGTGGATTCACGACCATTTTGACGCATTCCGCCTCGGACACGAAAATCCGTGAATAGATTTTCAACCACGAAAATCTACTTCGGCTTCGCGTGAATGCGGACAGAAATCCGCATTCACGCTCGTGAAACCCGGGGCTGAAGTCGTGGTTTGCGGAAATGCGTCAAACTATGCGGAAGTGACACATTGCAGGCCAATCAGAGTGCCCCAGCCAGGCCCTAGCAACCAATCACAGGAGGGGAGCTATGCCCTCCCCTCCTGAATATAAAGCGGCGGCCATGATGGAAAAGCTCTGTCCTTGTTAGACTGTGGTGCTGAGAGGATTATCTCCAGGCCATTGTTGTTTGAGCAAGTGCATTTATTGTGTTAAAAACAAAGCGTTTTTTTTGCTAACACTGTTCTTATACTGTACACAGTTAGCTAGTCAGTGAGTGATTGCTGTAGTTAGTTGTAGTCAGTGTAGTGTAGTGGGAGTGTGGGAGTCTAGTGATTATTTAACTGTGTGTAGTGCTGTGCAGGCAGGTTCAGTGCTGCAGTGTAGTGGGAGTGGGGATTATCTGTGTGTAGAGTGCAGGCAGGCAGGTTAGTGCAGCTGCAGTGTTCACTTGTATATTCCAGTGACAGTTATACACTTGTACTATTTGCAGGCAGCCAGTCACACCACCGGCGCCGCCACTCTCTGCCAGCGCTGTTCATTCATTCTGTCAGTGACCTTGTGCCGTGCCCAGTGCCCACTGCTCGCTCGCTCGCTGGCATATGAGCATCTCATTACACAGTGTGACATCCTTGTGTGCCCACTGCATCCTTCAGTGACCTAGTTGTATATCCAGTGCCCACTGCTGTGCCCACTGCATCCTTCAGTGACCTTGTACTGTGGCCACTGCATCCTTCAGTGACCTAGTTGTATATCCAGTGCCCACTGCTGTGCCCACTGCATCCTTCAGTGACCTTGTACTGTGGCCACTGCATCCTTCAGTGACCTTGTACTGTGCCCACTGCATCCTTCAGTGACCTTGTACTGTGCCCACTGCATCCTTCAGTGACCTAGTTGTATATCCAGTGCCCACTGCTGTGCCCACTGCATCCTTCAGTGACCTTGTACTGTGGCCACTGCATCATTCAGTGACCTAGTTGTATATCCAGTGCCCACTGCTGTGCCCACTGCATCCTTCAGTGACCTTGTACTGTGGCCACTGCATCCTTCAGTGACCTTGTACTGTGCCCACTGCATCCTTCAGTGACCTTGTACTGTGCCCACTGCATCCTTCAGTGACCTAGTTGTATATCCAGTGCCCACTGCTGTGCCCACTGCATCCTTCAGTGACCTTGTACTGTGGCCACTGCATCCTTCAGTGACCTAGTTGTATATCCAGTGCCCACTGCTGTGCCCACTGCATCCTTCAGTGACCTTGTACTGTGGCCACTGCATCCTTCAGTGACCTTGTGCTGTGCCCACTGCATCCTTCAGTGACCTTGTACTGTGGCCACTGCATCCTTCAGTGACCTTGTGCTGTGCCCACTGCATCCTTCAGTGACCTTGTACTGTGCCCACTGCATCCAGTGATTCATTACTAGCAACATGTCTGGCAGGGTTTCGCGGGGCGAGAGGAAAGGGAGTTCAATTGCCTCAGCCACTTCTGGGACTGCTCCACGTCCAGGGAGAGGACGCCCAGCTGTACGTGGTCGTAATGCAGCAGAAAAGGGGGCAGCAAAGCCTGGGCCGAGTCAGCGGACGCCATTGTCCAAATATTTTAAAGTTTCTGGTCCCCGTGTGGTGGTTGAGCAAATGGAACCTGACGTACTCATGGACATCATGACTTCCTCCCAGACCTCTACTGTGAGCACCACTCCAAGCAGTAGCAGCAGCAGCCAACATCCCACGCTTGTTGTGACATCCACCCCAGCACCCACTGGTCAGCAGCCCTCCCAGGATGACAGCGTTCTGTCCCTCAGTCCGGCATCTGGGAACCTGCTGATGCAAGAAGCACAGGACTTACTGGGGACTGATGTGGCAGAGATTGAGATCGGGCCACAATCACAAGCGTTGTTGAGTTCTGGTGATGAAGAAGAGGGGTCTGTGTCTGGGGATGTAGGGACAGAAGAGGAGGCGGGGGAGTCAGAGGAAGAGCTGGATTATGATGATGCTGCTGATGATGACGTTGTGGACCCTAACTATGTGCAGCCTGCTGAGTCCGTGGAAGAATGGTCAGAGCAGGATGACGAGTCACCTCGGCCTAGGCAAGGATATCGCCATATGTCAGGCAGGGGCAGGGGCATCGGCAGCAGTGGGCGTGGAGGAAGTAGACAGGACACTGCTTCAGCCGGCACCACCACCATGCAACCCCCGGCAACTACTACCACACATTGCTCCGCTGCACCCTCTGCTAGTGGGGGCCGCAGTAAATTAAAGTCACCAGTGTGGGATTGCTTTGAGGAATGTACTGATGACAAAAGGTATGCGGTGTGCAGGTTATGCAGCAAAAGATTGAGCCGTGGGAAAAGTCTGAGCAAGATGGGTACCTCATCCCTCCAGGGCCACCTGAGAAGCCGCCACTGCCGCGAGTATGCGGACTTTAAGAGGAAGCAGGCACTGCTGGCAGGGGTTCCTGAGAGCAGAAGGCCCACCAGCGCAGCAGCATCATCCCTCCCTCAGGGTCGTGAATCCCCCACAGCAGCAGCAGCAGTAGTAGCACGCAAGCGCTCTTCCACCTCGGCTGCTCAGGACACAGACAATTTTTTGGCCAGCACTATGACGCTGTGCTGCTACTACTACCACCAGTATGTTGCCGTGGTCCTTCTGTGCTGCTGAACTGACCGCCCGCATAGTCCTTCTCCTGACTCAGTCGCTACCACCACTGCACTCTGCGTTCACACTGCCCGTGTCCACTGACAACTCTGCTGCGATGTCATTGCTAATTGCTGCAACAAAAAAAAAAAAATTACAAAAACCTCTCTGGAGCCTTTTTGCCGTCAGCCACTCATCCTCCTCCAGCGGTACCTTCGCCGCCAAGTGCCATTGGAACTTCACCTCTTTGACTGCTTAACGCGTATATCCCTTTTTAAAACCACTTATTACCAATTAATAGCCCCATTTAAAGTGTTGATTTCACTTTAAAATCCATTTTCTCTAGAAAAATTTTTTGGGGGGGAATTTTTTATGTTGAAGTTATGTTGCCCCTTATCACCTCGATAATCCATGCTATTTGGGGGACTGTAGCATGTATGGGGGCTTTGTTATTAACGTTAAAAGAAAATCCGCCTCCGGGCGTGAATCCGCGCGTGATTACGCCATTCACGGGAAAAAATCCGCGTGGTTGCGTGGACGCGGACGAAAATCCGCATGCGGCGGGGCCGAATGCGGATTTTTTTTTGCAACCACGCGGATTTCCGAATTCGTGGATGAGGCACATCCGAGCATCCCTGCTATTACTGTCTTAATAATTGTGATTTTAATAATTGTCTGTATATATTAATTATTTATATTGCGTGAATAAACGACTTTCTCCAAGTCATTCACTGTCCGCTACCCTGCTTATCAGCACACACAGAACTGATCCCAGGTCTCTGAAGATACGCTACTGTTTGTTTATTGTTGGCTAGACAGAATATCGTGTGTTTAACCGTTTTATTCGCAGGATTAGTCAGTCAGTTAGTGGGCTCCACGGTCCCATGATAACCGCGGTGGTGGCAGTTTACTCTGAACCAGTGGGTGAAGTTGTAATCACCCGTGTCTCACAGGCTCCCTTCTGAGTTGTCTGCGGCTAATTCTTAACGGTTCCTGCGCATTGACTGCGACCAGAGTACGCACGATCTGTGCGCTGGCACCGTTTAGAGGGCTAAGTGCGGTCAGCCACTAGGGCTCCTGTGACACTTACCTTAATGAAAGAACAAACCACATGGGTAAATATAACGGTTTAATGATGCACAATAAGACAAACGCATTTCACACTTGCTAGCCTGCTTCCTCAAGTCGATAACAAGTGCCTACGTTTGCATCAGTCATGGGTGTGGGTGCCTCCCTAGCCTAGAGAGGCGTCCACACCCATGACTGCTGCTAACTTAGGCACTTGTTATTTACTTGAGGAAGAAGGCTAACACCCGTGAAATGCGTTGTCTTAAGAGAAGACAATGAAAAAAATCAGCTGATCCTTTGCAGTTTCTAAAATAATTTAAATTCAACTGCAGGTGTAAAACAACACAACAAATTCAATTGTGTTAATATTTATTTAAACAAAATGAAATAAATAAACCATGTGTGAAGAACTAAGTACACGCCATGACTTAACTGCTTGTAGAACCACCTTTAAAAGCAAAAACTTAAAGAGGAACTTTAAATCATAGTAGCTGGGGAAAACTAAAACAATTCAATCCAAAGCAAAAAGTTAAAAAAAGAAAAGACATCAAGAAATGATTTATATTCGCCATGTAATTCAATCATGTTGTTTGATCTACAATCAGCCTGCACATCATCATCTTTACTACTGTCAGACATGAAAAAAAACAGACAGCACCAACTGCCATTATCTATAACCACACCCACTAACAATGTGATAGAATAACACATTGTTTTTTATGGTAAAATACATGCACATGGGGAAATACTGCTTGCTTGGCAGTTGGAATGAGCTGTTATTTCCCACAATGCAATGAGGTTTACAAACAGGAAACTGTCATGACCATAGCCCTTACATCACACTGTGGGAGGGGTTTCAACACAATATCAGCCACACAGATATCCCTAATGATATATTTGAGTAAAAGTAAAGATTTATTGTGGGAAAGGGGGTATCAGCTACTGATTGGAATGTATTTCAATCTTGAAGTAAAGTTCCTCTTTAAAGTAAGTACCGTAGTTAGCTATGGGGCTCAGTGATTTGTAGCTATGCCTCTGATACGATATTAATAAAAGTACCATTTTATATACAAATGGAGATCATCTGTTGTTTTGGTAATTGTGGTAACCTCAGGGGAGCTGTTATAGTGTTGCCGTCTATAAAATTTTGCTCTAATAATTACGGTACTCATCTTTATTATCTATTATTATATCAGTTGTGATATATTTTCCAATGCTTATGCAAAACAATTTTAAGTACAGTAAATAAAATAAAATTAATCACTTTGCAAATGAAAAGTACTGAGCCTGTGTTACAAAACACACCCTGCTTTCTGTAATAGTTAGATTGCACACAATTATAGATTCATTTACAAGTTCAAAAGGGACCGAGTGCTGTCCTCTCCAACAATTTCATGCTTTTGTGATTGTCTCAGGTTTCTAATTTACACCATTTAGTTAATGTGCTGTGATGTGTAATATGGTAAATCTTTATAAATAAAAGCTAATAATAATAGTAATGATAATAGGAAGAGTACTACTATACCACCTCCGCACTCCAAAAATATCACCTTTTAACCCCTATAAAAGCTAATTGTGAGGTCATCCCAGTCTGTGATTTTCTTTCTAGTGCAAACAGATCACACAGAGCAATGGCTGAATCAATAGGCGAGGGGATTTGTAAATGTTTGTCCATCTCTAGTGACAGAGCATCATTGCCAATGCTGTAGGATTCTGTCCTGTGCATCTTTTACAGAATTATTTACAGCCCCACTAAATGCTAAACTCAGCAGATCCAGTGCTAACTAGTTTAACACACTCCTGCAGCAGTTCATGACCCCCCTGCTGCTTTCTATAGGTAGTGTTATTACCTCCATAGATGAGGAAAGGAATATACATACTACATACTAGCCGTGGCTGGATAGTGTAATAGTGTATTCAAGGCGACATGTGACATGATAAGATAAGCATTTATGTACAGTGCAGAACATATTAATATCTAGGCTGTTTTATTTTGTTCCCTAAAAGAGTTAATTTTTAGGCATAGAAATGAGAGCTTCTGTCTTGTCGGTACCTTGAGAATATAGTAAACATAACTGATAAGCAAATTACAGCAATACAAGTTTTCCTGGCAGAGCACAACTTCTGAGAGCAGGGTGAGATAAAAAAAAAAAAAAGCTCAATAGTTCATGTATTTTAATTTAGGGACATTTAATAGGCTGCCACTGAGCAGAGACAACAAAACATTTAATCTACTTTGTAAATGTTTACATATAAAATAAAACCATGAGATGTCCAGAAAATCTATTTTTCGGAGTAAGAGTATAAATACAATTGTTTATCTCATCAGTCTATTTTCACCTTGGGTTCACTTTAAGGGCTCTTCCTCAGACACAGGAGACCTGGGTTCAAATCTTTGCTCTTCCTCTTCAGTAAGCCAGAACCTATTTAGTAAGGAGACCTTGGGCTAGACTTCCTGCTACCGCCTACTGAGCATGACCTAATGGCTGTAGCTTTAGCGCTTTGAGTCTGCCAGGAGAAAAGAGCAATATAAATGTTATTTGTCAAGACACAGAACATTTACAGTATATTGCACTTTTCTCCGGGCGGACTGTTACAGTAGGGAGTCTCGGTCTCTTCACTGAATAGGCGCAGGGCAGGCTTACTTAACAGAAAGAGCCGAGATTCAAATCCCAGTCTCTTGTGTCAGAGGCAGAGGGATTACACTATCCAGCCACTGCCCTACTGGGGAAAGAGGAAACAACAGTGCAAATAGCTGCACAATGTCACTGCCTGCCACCAACTAAGAGGAACATGCTACCCCATGGACTGTATAACGTTTATACTGCCCCCTATACACTCCCCACCCCTATAATCACACAACAACCTCCTACCATGCATTACTCTGTTTTAATTTGGAAATGCTAAATGTTTTTGGTCCTGCCAATAAAGTTTTTTTTAATTGCATTGAATTGTGTAATGTATGCTTTTGTCCCTGCTACCAGGCATTCTCCTCTCCCCTCATTGAGGACTGGTGCCACAACTTACTGTTTCCATGTTTCCAGTAGCCCTAACTCTCTTAAGACTGCATGCGCATACACCACATAGCCTTATAGTGTATGGAATCTAGATTTGATTGTGGGCAATGTTGTGATCCCAGATTCCCAGCCAAAGAAAGCCAAGTGCCTGGCAGAGTTGCACTATTACTGCCTGCACTAGTCAGGTCAAGCCCTGCTTGACTTATGTTTTTTGTTCTGTTTTGTATTTGCATTTAGTAGGGCTTTATCGATTTCATTGTAGGACACGTTTACTGCCCATCTACAGACAGATCTAAAAACACAATGCCATCTAATAGCTTAGTAATCAGAATAAATGTTACCCTTTTGTGTAAAAAGAGCTTTCTGCCACTAAAAAAAAATTCTGTTTTGAAATTTTAATCACAAGAGCATAGATGGCGCCTGAGTAGGTCGCCACGGCACACAGGGCTCTGGCCCTTTTCCTCTTTACACCCACTTCCCATGTGGCTCACCTAGGCTTGGCACGCAGAGGAGTCCCCCCTGGAGAGCGTGGGCATGCTGAGCTCCGGATCCTGGTGAGCCATCAGGAACTGCAGGCTAGCTGGCCATCTCCATCGCCACACAGACGGGAACCACGAGGACGGATCATCAGAACGGGCCCGGCCAGGTCATCATCGCCGGGTCGCCTCCTCTGCCGCAGGGAATTGGGAACACTGCCACTTGCAGGACACGTGGCTATCGGGGCACCATGTGGAGGACGCGAGACTCGGCCACCCACGTGCTTCACCAACAGCCTTTCAGCTGTGGAGGTACAGGCCTTAGGCCCGGTTCACATTAGCGGTCGCCGTCCGGAATCGCCGTGCCGGAGCCGGACCGCAAGCAGAACGGACGGAACGGACGCACGGCATAGCAATGAAAGCCTATGCGTCCGTTCACATGCGTCCGTTTCGTCCGGACCGGATCCGGACCGGATCCGGACTCCGGCATAAGACCCAACATGCGCTATTTTTTGGTCCGGCTCCTCCGGCAGCCGTATCCGGAGCGGAGCCGGACTGCACCATCCGGCCAATACAAACCAATGAGAACCGGAGAGCGCACAACACACTGGCTAAAAATCCGGATGTTCTATCCCACTTCCTATGCGTATTGTAGCGGCGGTTTTGGATGGGGACACATGGGCAAGCATTTTGGAGTGGAGCAGCAGTGACTTTAAACGTGCTGGAGATGTTGGCAGTATGTCGGAGGTGGAGGTGAGTGCTAAACAGCAGAGGGCCTGATTCCACAGGTCCACCTTCTGCTGACCTCCCAGACCCCAACATTTTTATTCTATTTCTACTATCTTTTGCCAAACGGATCCGGATCGCATCCTGATGAACACCTGATGCAACCTGACCGGATCCGGATCAGAACCGTACGGTTCCGATCCGGATCCGGTCCGGATCCGGTCAGGTCATCCGGTCCGTTTGGCAGAGAACCGCAAGTGTGAACCGGCCCTTACGCCGCTGGTCTTCTGGACCATCCATCGCAGAGAAACATGCCTGCCACCGCCGGACCACCCATCGCGGAGGAAAACACCCGCTACCTGAAACATCCGCTGCCATTATTCTCCGCCGCCGCTGCCTGGCCTGCTTTGCTTGTCCAGGACATCAAGTTAGCCGCCCATGTGCTGCAGGCTCCCGGCTGCTCCGTCGTGAGGACTGCCATCATTACTGCTGCATCCCGGCCAGCTCTGACGACCCCCAACTTGCTCCATCTCGAGGGAAGCTAGGTCTCTCTTCTTGCAGCTGGAGCACTGAGACTGCTAGCCCTCCACCCACCCG